>NC_143517.1:34829386-34984186 GCF_031878675.1 Megascapheus bottae | reverse complement strand
TAGTCTTGTGTTTCAGAGAGTCTAATTCCAAAGGACTTCAATAACATAAACATATTTGGCTCGATGTAATAAAGATATGTAGTCTCACTGAATCAATTTGGAATATGGCACTCCATAAAGTTAGAAGAGATTCATTTGAATGGTTACATAACCTCACTGCCGAGCTTGCTTTTTTTTGTTTCACTGTATGTGATCATCTAAATGTTTGCTGCAGATTCTTACATTAAGCATCAATTCATAGGATTATTAATTAAAAGAGGTAATAGGCTGACTGAAAAATCTACCTTCTGCCAGAACAGAAGCAAAATTAGAATACTTCACATGTACAGCCAGTTATATATGGTAATACTCAATTCCAAGAGAGGGGGGGGGAGGGAGGGAGGGAGGGAGGGAGAGAGAGAGAGAGAAAGAGAGAGGGGGGGGAGGGAGGGAGGGAGGGAGGGAGGAAGGGAGGCAGGGAAGGAGAGGGAGGGAGAGGAAATGCACTCATTGTACTAACAATATGAAACTTGAAGGACTGGGCTTGCTTGGTTTCTGAGAAATTTCCAAAGAATTTCCTTGATTATATGACTCTGCTCTACCCCAACCTCAGTAGTTCATGGTGAGAATCACTTAAAATATTTAGGTCAAGAGCAAACCTTTCTTGATTGATTTGTCCAAGTTAGCATATGCTAAAGGCTATACTTTAAATATTAATTCTTTAACTTACTCTATTTTCTTCTCTAGAATACTTTTGAAGCTCAGAATCCAGAAGGGTGGAGACTAATTGCCACCAAGAGGTTTCACCTTGGATGACACGAACTCTGAACTGTCATTTGCTGTCTTTGAAAAAACTCAGTGGCCTTCCTTGTCTACTTTTTTCACATGCACTTCAGTTTGTCTGGTTTTCTTTTTCTGGTCACATAATAACTCTGAGCAACTTGTAAGCTATGAAGTCAATCCAAGGTTAAGCTGTTGCTTGACAGAGAAGACATAAGTAATTCAATATGAATGTTGTGTGTGACATGGGCATGTAATTTCAACAAAAGTGACTGGGATATACTATATAGATCAATTCTTATTTCAGAGTCTTTGGGCACTCTAAGGCCAACTGATGCAGAATCCTTAAAGAGCTGTCTGCAATGACTAGATCAATGTGTTTACTCTGCTATGACTTGCTCTAATCAGACATCTGAACACCTGCATCGACTCTTAAAGCATTTCAGTTGTTACAGTCATAAAGAGATGGGAGAAACATGTAGGAATGTTAAAAATGAAATATAGATAAGTGAATTGAGAATTTGAGAGTGTCTATGAATCACCTACTCTTTTAAAAGGCTGCTTGGGCTAAGAAAGAAAGTCACATGTACTCTCTCACATATGGAAGTGGAACCTAAAGTATAGACATATATCAAAACACATAAACATATATACATGATCAAACTGACTTGAGTATTGTATAGCAGGTATGAAGTTCTATAGTATGACCTCTTTGAAAAAGTAACAAAATAACAAAATGAAGAAAAGAAAGCATGTCTTGACTAGAGGGGTGAGGTATAAATGGAAAGGTGTACACACATGGAAAGAGAAATGATGGGCAGATGAAGTCAAATATTCAAAGCATATTCATGAAAATGAAAGTAGGAAGTTTCAGTCAGGTAAGGATGAGATAGGTAGAAGGTGGAAGAGAATGATGGAAGGGGTGGCTACCCAAGATGCATTATTCATGTGGACATGTTAAATTGAAGACATTTTCTACAACTATTTGAAGATGATAATAAATATAGATAAATGTCTTCCATAAGTAATTGGTTTCTGTGATTCTTAGCATATGTAATATTATTATTTAAATTATTTAGAGAGGAAAATAGCGATATGAAGATTAAGTATATGGCTATGTTCCTCTCACAAATATTTCGTTGGTATAGATATGTATAGTTTTGTCAGAATAAAAGATTGAAGAATAATGATGTGCTGTAATAATTCAACTTGGATTCAAACATTATCTTATCTGTCTGTCGTCAACCAAAGGCATGTACAAAGTTTCAAGTCCTGAAGTTGAAGTCATTACTTGTGGTTAGAGTTTCCATTATTACTTGATTTTTTTTTTCTTTTCAGATCCTTTTATTTTCTCCTGGTATTCAGATTGATCTCTTCACTATATTTTTTTCTTGTATAGAGGGATCACAGTTACATTCACCAGACAGAGGGTCTATCACTTCTCAGACATTGACACCCCCATTCATGATTTTGTCCCCATTTCCCTCTCCCCATCCCCTCCCAATCATCTTGTTTATTTCTATGATTATTTATTTATTTTTTTCCTTTTCCTCTTTACTTGACTCCTGTAAATGCAGTAAAGAAGACACATGTGTCAATTTGGATTTTATTTTCATTAATTGAATCATTTATGTAAACTAATTCTATCTGATTTAAAAAAACTTGCTGATGAATAAACATTCTCTTTGCATCCTGTATTCTTTTTTCTATAGGCAACACAGCTAGATTTTCACATTATATTTCTATAGCTTTACCAAATTTACATACCATATATTTCCATATTCAAAATGGACAGTTGAGTGATTGTTGTAGTAGATATACAGAACTGGACAAACATAATCACAATGTAATTTAGAACAAATTCAGTACCGATCAGCAGTCATCTCCTCTTCTTTCTCCTTATTCCCATCCCATCCCAGGAAACCTCTAATTCTTTTCTGTTGATTCATCAGTTCTGAACATTTGAATGAAATGCACATGTAATTTGTAGTCTTTCATGACTGGTTTCTTTCGCTTCACACAGTGTTTTTGAGGCTCATCTATGTTGTAGCATGTACCAGTACTTTATGCCTGCTCAACAAATACAATGGTAATATATTTTTTTAAAAATATAGAAATAGATTTATTTGTTTATATTTGGGGACTGAACCCAGGCCCTTACACTTGAAAGGCAGGTATCCTGTCAGTTGAGCCATACTTTCAGTCCTTTTTTGCTTTAAGTATTTCCAAGCTGTGGTCTGACTGTATGCCTGGACTAGTCTGACCCATGATCCTTCTACTTATGCTGAGATGACAGATGCATGGCACTGCCTCCAGCCACAGATTGAGATGGAGTTTTGGCCTCTAACTACAGTCTCTTGGTCCCTACTTCCCAAGGAATTAGGATCATGAGCCACATCACCAAGCACATATGTGTGTGTGTGTGTGTGTGTGTGTGTGTGTATGTATTTATATATATTAAACAATGCTGTTTCATATCAGTTCTCTCTCATTCAAAATGACAAGTAATATCTCTAATTTCAGTGATGAAGCATTGAGTGCTGTTTTCTCTTAATGCTAATATATTATCTTAAATTTCCTTGGTAAGACATATTTGTTGGTAAATTAACTAGTATATTTTGGGTATTTTTCTGTCAGTAGCAGGAATTAGTCTTGTGTAGAGAAGTGAAAAAAATGCATAGTCTATTTCTGTCAGTGTGAATTAGAAGACAGAGAAATTTCAAGTATCAATTTGTTGTAGCACACAATTTAAATATCAATTGATTAAATCCAGCATTCAATTGCTCAATAAGCATTTGTCCATCATGATGCTCTCATACAATTAGTTCTGTATGAAATTAACTTTGTGTTAAATGATAAAATACAAGCTTAAAAATAAACTGTAACAAAGACTTGTTATAAAATACCAGATGCTCTTTTCAATTTTTAGTTCTGAAATGAATACATGTCAGCCAAGGCCAAGAGAAATTTTCTCCAGTGATATTAGATTTGTCCAGCTGCATCTCAATAGATTTCTCCTCTATAACGGCTTGTTTATCCATTTGAATACAATAGTCATTTTTGGTTTATTCCAAAATTATGGGGTTATAAAGAGGAATGGTGCTTCCTATTTTCATCCCTGATGTTTAATGGTTTGATGAATACACTGAAACAGTAAGCATGTTGAAGACAACAGCAGCTCAGGACCTCAAAATAACTTCTAAAAATAGAAGATCATTTCATTGTAAGCCAGACCTAGCCTACTTTCTCATTACTGTGTACTTATAGTGTCTATTATGGTTTGGGGCCTGCTCACATGGGTTACTTAGGGCAGTGGGTGTCAGAAGTGCACAGGGACACTTCTGCTAGAGTTTTTTTCTCTGCTATGACCAGGATTTCTTGTGTCATTACCTGAGTGATCAAATGGTCTCTTAGGGGATGAGGAACGTGTTGAGGGGAAATCCAGGTGGTCACAGTATCTTCAACTAAGATGTGATATGAGGTGTTAGAGACATCTCATGTTAGCAGATTTACCCAGTACCAGAGGTTCCCAGCCAAGATGAGCCTAAACTCCTAAGCCAAGATACAGGAGCTTCAGAACATTTATTGTTTTCTACTAGTTGTTGTTAACTTAATAATATGGTAGTATCTTGACAATGGAAAAATCGTAGCTATTTATGTTTCCAGCACACAGCAGTCACATGTTTGAGAAATGGTATAAGTCATTTATACCATATAGTACTATAGAGTATATACTATATACTATATATATAGTACTATATATATAGTATGAGTAGAAGTTAAGATAATTTACGGAACCTATCTGTTATCTGTGGTGATTACATGTTAAACATTCATGAAGATTTCTATAGTAGAGACTTACAACTTGAAATGGAAATTGATATTTGCTAGTTAAGAGTTGAGAAACACATTGTTACACATAGAAAAACAAAAGGAAGCCGGGCCCCATGGCTCACACCTGTAATCCTAGCTACTTAGGAAGCTGAGATCTGAGGCTCAAGGTTCAAAGCCAGCCTGGGTGTGTTTGTGAGACTCTTATCTGCAATTGACCACAGAAAAGGGAAAGTGGCACTGTAACTCACAGGGTAGGGTGGTAGCCTTGAGGTGGAGAGCTCAGGGCCAGGGCCTAGGCCCAAAGTTCAATCTCACTACTTAGAAAAAAAAAAGAAAGAAAGAAAGAAAAAGAAAGCAGAAAAAAAGAGTCTAATAAGAAATCTTTTAGTGTAATAAAATGTTGGTCTGTTTCTCTACATACAATTCACTTAACATTGTAGATCTAAACATTTTCTTTGGTTTTAATTATTGGAACTTATAAATATTATTATAGCAGACTTTACCAAATCTTGAAAATAGATATATCATAATTTGTGCAAGTACACCATTTTTTTCTTTAAGTTTTTTTGTGTCAAATTATTTTATTGATGGTACACATAATATATTCATGAACAGTTATGAAACTTGGTCCATTTCTGTCTAAGGATTTGTAATGGACCATGGAATCCCAGAAGTGGAATTATTGAGTCAAAATGTATAAGGTTTATGGGTATAGGTATCTGTCAGGATTATTTTTCCAAAGGATTATGTCGTTACCTTATCACTAACATTTTACATCTATTGAAGCAGAGATTTTGAGCATTAATTAACCTTTTTTGCTCTCTCATGATCATTGTTATGAATACCAGTTATTATACTACCCAGGGACAATTTCAGGAGTTATCTGTGATTACAAGCCTGTTTATTCTTCCTTAAATGGTACTGTCTCCCCTTGTCTTAGGTATGATTACTTCTCTCTCTCTCTCTCTCTCTCTCTCTCTCTCTCTCTCTCTCTCTCTCTCTCTCTCTCTCTCTCTCTCTCTCTCTCTCTCTCTCTCTCTCTCTCTCTCTCTTTTATTTGTTTGTGGGTCATGAGGCTTGAACTTGGCCTGGGCACAGTCCCTGAGCTCTTCAGCTCAAGGCTACCACCTTACCATTGAGCCAAGCCCCACTTCCCATTGTCTAGAGTTAATTTGAGATAAGAGTCTCAGGTTCATTTTTGCCCAGGCTGGCTTTGAACCTTGATATTCAGATCTCAGCCTGCTGAGTAGCTAGGATTACAGGCATGAGCCACTGTGCCCGGCTGATTCCTTTTTATGCATTTTCCCATATCTGATATTGAAATGGTAAAATAGCAACTTGGGAAAGGTATTTGCTGAGAAAATGGTAAGCCATATATACCATGTATATTGTTTACTGGCGTACAAAGTGATCCATTTGGGAGATATCCTTCTAGTCTTCAGATTAAAACATGCCTATTATTTGAATTTACAGTCTCCACTCCTAGTATTTTAGAGTAAGTTTTTATGTTTATATTTATGTATCATATTAAGAAATGAGTCTGAGATATAGAGGGTAATTTTACCACCAACGTCAATAGCAATAAAATGAAGGGAAACAATTAAGCCATATGATCAACATTTCATCTCTTCAATGGACCAACAATACAGTTATTGAAACATATAGAACAAAATTTAGTAATATATAGAAAATTAAGCATGTGTTAGTTGAAAGAAACTGATATAAAACATCACACATATATACACATACGTATATCATGCAGCAATACATTTGTTAAAATATTATATAGGAACCTAAAGGTGAGGAACTTCTACAGTTCACTATCCATATGCTTTGTGAAATACTTTTTGTACTTTTGAACTACATACTTTCATGGTCTGAAATAAGAGTTCATGTAATTTTTTAATTGTCAAGGTGATCTATAGAGGGATTACAGTTACATTTGTCAGGTAGTAGGTATATTACTTCTTGAACATTGATACTCTTTCCTATTGTTTTCGCCCAATTTCCCTTCCCCTACCCCCTCCCAATCATCTTGGTTCCCCCTTCCCCTCCCTATTTCAAATAAACAAATAAGTGTATATTTAACATATCACGTACCAAAGTCATATACAGTAACAATATGAGATAAACCATAAGGGAAAAAAGAGAAAAGCAATAACTTCACATAGTACTTTAAGAACAACAATCACAGAGATAAACCTCTTGTATCCATATCCTGGAGTTCATTTCACTTAGCCTCATCCTCTAGGGCCATATGTACCTAGCTTTTGAGCTATTGTCAGTACATGCATCTTGAAGTTTGAGAGTTGAAGCACTGTCTCCAGGCCACTCATCTGATCCTTTATTTTTATTCCCTGTCCTAGGAATATATGGAAGTTGACAAAGTGCCACCAAATGGTTCTTCTCTTACTCCTGGATAATTACAAATTGTGTCATCTAGATCTTTTCCTCTGCTGTCTGGTATTTCAGTAGGAATATCTGTTCTAACACATATCTCATGATAATTCAAAATTTTACCAGCAAAATCTCTGAAATATAATGCATTCAGTGTCCCAAGCTTAATGTCCTCACAGGCAAAAGAAGGTGTTCTAAATAACTAAGGCAAATTAGCCTGTGGCTGTGGGGAAGAGATGAGCTAGCATTCACCAGCCAGTGTCTGTTAGCAAGGAACACATGGGCCATGTGATGACAGCTCAGATGACTTTTAAAAAGAAGCTAGAGATCCAATTTGATGTCCTAACTATTAATTCAAAGTACACAGGCTACAAGATGATACATGAGTGAAAGTTACATTTGTCCTATGAACAGCCAGTTTGTCATTTCTGATGTTTATCAGACCTGTCAACATGTCAAACTTGAAGCAACTATGAGTGAAGAATTCTAATAAGACCAATAATTTTCCAGTGAATAATCAATTCAATTATTAAGTAGACAACTAAGCATAATATGCCTGCAGGTTGTCAAGGTGAGTGAGATGACAAACAGGAGAACCGATATTATTCAATATTACATTCAAAGTATTTTATTATCTTTAGTAGTTGCCAGTTAACAAAGCAATTTATGAATATAATGCATGCTGATCAACGTCGTCCCTTTCAACATTCTCACCCAGCCTTATCTATTCACCCTTCCCTCAATCTTCCTTAATTTGTAGGATATACACTGAATTCTTGAATGCATTCTTCCATTTTCCTCTTCATTTATCTCTCTCCTTCCTGCCCCTTCCAAGTATCTGTGTCCTGGTGTTTCTTTGGTTGAATTTGACTTTCCCTTTCTAAGGAATCTATCACATTTCAGTTAAAACATTTGCCTACACCCACACAACACCACACATATTTACTTTTGAGTTTGTAAGCTAAATCTAGCTTCCGTATATTAGGGAAAACATGGATCATTTATCCCTGTTGGCTTAACGTACTATGCCTAACATACTCCCTCCAGTCTTTCCATTTCTTTCCAAACAGAACAACAATAATATCATTCTTTATAACAGATGAGCAAAATTCCACTGTATTTATCTATCTATAAAAATACACAATATATGCATATTGTATGTGTACATACATATATGCATATGCATTCATATTCATATACACATATATGCATATGTGCATATGTAAAGATGTATACATGTGTATATATATGTGCATTGTAAGTGTATATGCATGAAATAGATATCATTTTCTTGATCCATTCATCCTTTGAAATGACATCTCTGCTGATATCACATCTTGACTATGGTGAACAGTGCTTCAGTGAACTTGGTGGTACTGGTAGCTTTACTGTATTCTGGTTTGTAATCTCTTGGATATACTCATAGATTTTACATGAATAATTATAGCATTATCACCAATCGATTATCCTGGAACCATTCCAAACATTGTTTGTACAATTCTGTATTGCCAAATTGAATGAGCCCTTTAACAAAACCTTGGGAAAGGATATATGATTATCAGAACAATGAATGGTTAGGTTTAATATGCACAATGTGAGAGGATGAGTGTAATCTGTATTTCTGACAGCATTCTATCTTCTTAGAAGCTTCTGGATCTGAGAGTGAATGTGACAAGGTCACACAAATTGCTTAGATATCAGGCATTATAGACTTTGGTGCCAGTTCTTTACAGATGTCTCGAGATGATGACCAAAATTGCAGAAATTACAGCTCCTCCTACGAGAGCAGTCACTCTGGCAAACATAAAGAATCTAATCTGTTTGGAGAAAGAAAGAGTAAGCCATCCTATTTAGATTTTCTTGAAGAGTGGGGACTTTAGCTCATTATTTTGATGGCTTAGTCAGAGGTTCTAGGGTCACTTGGAAGTAATTATCAAAGCACCACAACCACAGACTTAGTTGCAGATGGAGTGAATCTGGACTCCTTCCCAACTTAAAGAAAATGAAGTGCAAATAGTCATTGATGGATGTGAGCATATCAGTCAAACTATTCTAGCCAGCACTCGGATGACTCAGTTTCTTCCGTGTGTGTGTGTGTGTGTGTGTGTGTGTGTGTGTGTGTGTGTGTGTGTGTGATAATCATTAGATTCAAACTTCTCTGTCTACTTACCCACGTGTGTAAATATTTCTCTGTGAATACATTTTCTAACAAGGCCATAAGAATGACCCCTGCTCTCCTAAAATCTTGTCCCTTTCTTAGAGACAGAGCTTAATAATGTACTACTTGATTCTTAAGCATATTGTGACTTACTCAAAATCACTGGTGTGAGGTGGAGGAGCTGTTGCCTGTTTCTGCTGCTTGGTTGGCCTTGGTAGCAAGAACCAGAGGACTGGTGCCTGGGTCTCCTTGGAAGTAATGCACCTGCCCTGAGGCCACCGTGCTGAGAAAGTCCAAACTGGTCCAAGTGGAGGGGCCATGTGGGCAATCCCTATGGCTAAGTGAAGAGAGAAATCCTGCCAGTTCCCAGCTGCTCCAGTTTCAGTCTCCCTCTGATTGCACCTGCATGAGTCCTTGGGCCAGAAACAGTCATCCAAGCAAGTTCTTTCCAAGTTCATGACCTAGGAAACTGGGAAAGATGATCAGATTATGGTTGGTAATCCAAACTATGAAGTTTTGAGATGAGCTGTTACTCAGGAATACAATAGAAATTATTCTAGCAGAACTCTCTTTAAAGAGACTATTTAAACAGGAAGTACAACTTTACACAAAGACAGTCATCTTAGAGACCACTTGCTTGGTCCCTCTGTTCCATTCACAATCCCACAATGAATCCCGAAGAATGTGGCAGCACCATTTGTAATCCATTGACATTTCTGAAGAGTAGGATAGGAAAGTCTTAAATCTCCATTGTCTACAATAAATTACAAAGAAAGAAGGAACAAGGGGGGCGAAAATGTGTTTAATCGGGACCTCTTTCAGATGGCTGAAAAGTAATTGTTTTTCTTCTTTGGGTAGTATAAGGAGCCACTGCATCTGCAGGATTAGTGACATGTAAAACAAGACCTATGCTAGCTAACCCATCACAGTTCAGAGAAGTGTGTTAGAGATAAGCTCTTACTACATACTGTCCAAGACTTCTGCAGTATATAATAACCTTCTCACTGAGTAGAGATTGCACCCGACCATGTTCCTAAAAAGCATGCTTGCAAATAACCCAGTCAGTTTAACCATCCCATACATATTTATATTATTTCATTCAATATTTTAAAATTTGTGAAATATGTTATTATCAAGAATGCAAAGGGAAATAGTGAGGGATCATGGGGTTAAATATTACAGTGTTGGGGCCGGGAGTTTGGCCTAGTGGTAGAGTGCTTGCCTAGTATGCACGAATACCTGGGTTCGATTCCTCAGTACCACATACATAGAAAAAAGCTGGAAGTGGTGCTGAGGCTCAAGTGGTAGAGCTCTAGCCTTGAGAAAGTCCAAGGACAGTGCTCAGGCCCTGAGCCCAACCCAAGACTGGCAAAAAAAAATATAGTGTTGCTCTGATGATAGGGAGCAGAGATTTAAACTCAAGTTCAAGTTCCACGTTATTTCTCTTTGGAAGATGCTTCTGTGCCTACAAGTAAGTTGGCATAAATTCAAGAGACTTTCTTCCAGGTCTGCCATTTTTTTTGCCTTGGAAGATTCATGATCATCAAGCTACGTTCTCCACTCTCCTGTCATATGTGGCATTACTGATGAGTATTTTGAATCTCCATTTCTCTTGACTGCGTGGGCCTGAGGACAAAGTATACCCATCATAGATACCAGAGTTCCCCAGTGTCAGATTAGCTGGGATGACTATTTTGTTAGTGAGTTCCTCTGTCTTTTCTCTTGGAGTACCTCTAAAATCTATCATAGTAGATGTGGGCTTGATTCTACTCCTTTTAGTCTCAATTTAGAAAAGTGGAAGCTCTAATTGTTAGGGGGAAATAAGTCTAGTTTAATATCTGGGCTATTGTAAATGGCGCTGCTACAACAAGAATGTGCAGATACAAAGTGGAATATATACATATATATGCAATGGATTATCATTCAGAATAAAGGATAATGAGTTATTTGTTAGCAGGAAAATAGATGGAGCTGGAGATCATCATGTTAAATGGGATAAGCTGATCTCAGAAGCACAAATACGGCATGTTTTGACCCAATGTGGAATCTAGAATAAAATAATGTATGACTATAAAAGCAGGACTGTTTTCATCAGGGGATACTGGCACATGGGGGAGGGGAAAGATGCTGGGATGAATATTATAGAACACATTTTGTGAGTGTTTGTGTGTGTAGGAGAGAGAAGTTAAGAAAGAGTATTATAAATAGGGTGAATTTGATCAAAGTACATTATGTACATGTTGTATATACCACAATGAAGCCTTTTATGTACAGTTAATTTATGCTAACTTTTTAAAAAAAGAAACAGCTATGGATTTTATTTACAATTAAAGACCATCTCTATTACTTCCTTGTCATGAAATCTCCTCTGCTCTTCTGTTAAATTTGTCATTAATAGTTTTCCAATCTTAGTATTCATAGAAGTGGATTGAGCAGATAAAAAGATTTAGATGTGTAAGACATTGGAAGCTGCTTCTATGTAGTCTTAAAGGGAGCAGGGATAAGAATAGGTCTATAGAAATCCCAAATCATAGTGCATATCTAATACCCAGGAAAGGAGGCAGGAAATAAGATTTGTGTAGAAAGAGCCTCACACTGAAGTGTGGTTCTGATAAACATTCAGCCAGGCTGAAGAGGAGTAGCCAAGTAAATATTTCATATTGGAGAAGGTCTGCATGAGATATAATATGTACCTCTAGTACCCCCCACTGTGCACAGTCATTGGCTGGGAATAGTTCAAGGACTGAGTAGCTGGAGAGTGGATTCCCCAGCGGATGACAGCTGGCAGCTGGCAGCTAGCTCTGGCTCCTCACAGCAGGTTGTCTCTTGAAGGGAGAAGTGAGCAGTACAGGGTCTGGCTGCTGCACACAGTAGCTATGCTACAAGCTATTGCAATGATGAAATGGTTAAGTCTATGAAACACCCTTAGAATAGTGATATACCCAGAGAAATTCTTAAAATGCTATACCAGCCAAGGAATAGCTACAAGTTATATGTGCAAGGGACCCTAAGGATGCATTTCAATGTTTGGGTTAAATATTGTGATCCAGCTTTACCTGGCAGTCCGAAATTCTCAATAGCAAACACATACCTTATAGGTTGGAGTGAGTAATAATGCCATGAGTGATTTTTGCAAAATATCTTTTTATTAGTGCTAGCAATTCTGCTAGTCTGCTCAATCTCTGTAGCCATACATGGTCTACGTGTAATGTGACCACAAATAGCAGCTTCCTGAAACAACACATTCTTTTGTTATTCTTTTGTAATGTCTTTTTTTTCTGTTCTTGTTCTCACTTATTCTAACTCATTTTCTTTCCTCCAGTGTCATTTTAGCAATGATTGGCTTGACACAAATGTGCTACATGCTAATAATCACTATGTTCTATTTCAATTGGCAGAACAGATTATTTTATTTTACTTGAAGACTTTTACTCCTGAAATGAGATAGATCAATGAAATGGATCATTTCACTTTACTTGAGGAATTTAGAATGAAGGGACTAGAATCTTAGCACTAGATTCACATGTTTTATTTATATTATCATTCACTTTCCTTTTTCTTACTATCCACCTCCTCGGCTTTGATTTGCCTAGCACTTGTACTGTATTGTACTTTGTCTCTTGATGACATCAAGATGGAATTGCTTTCCTTACTTTTTTCATTTGGTTTGCTATCAATGAGAGGTAAAGACAATATGAAGTTTCCATGTGATCAGAAATCTGATCACTATTTTTGATCACAATCTGTCTGAGGGCGGAAATGAGGAAATGGAACGTAAGTTCAAAGTTTTTCAGGTCTACCAGCGACATGTTAAACTTGAACTAATGAAACCTGCCTGGTTCTACAATAAATGAAAAGTTGATGGAAAAATAACTGAAATAACATTTATTTAAATGATAACATGCATATTTTTGTTGTGATATCACTCAAGCTGAAGAGCTTTTCAATAATAGTAGTACCTGGGACCATAACCATTGTGGGTAAAGACTACAGATGGGTATTTTTAAGCATTCTAGCCATGGTGGTAGCAGTATGTGGGAGATTTGGGAAAGTCATTTACAGAGGAGTGTATTAGTGTGAGTCAGGGCATCTTATGGTGTGCATGGTTAACTTACCTCTGGGGCAATCCGATTTAGCTTTCCTCTTGCTGACCTATATTCCTTACCCTGAGGGGTAAGAACACCTCTCTTGACAAGGTTTCCACGACATGGGAATAGTTACTTGAGTAATTTTAGTTTTTAATTAAAAATTCTTAATAAAATTATATTTTGCCAGGTGCTGGTGGCTCACGCCTATAATCCTTGCTATTCAGGAGGCTGAGATCTGAGGGTCGAGGTTCAAAGCCATCCCAGGCACAAAAGTCTCTGAGACTCTTATGTCCAATTAATCACCAGAAAACTAGAAGTGGTGCTCAAAGTGATAGATCACTAGTCTTGAGCTGAAGAGCTCAGGGACAGCTCCTACGCTCAGAATTCAAGCCCACAACTGACAAAAATATTGTATTTTATTATCTTTAAGTAGTTGTACAAAGGAGTTATTATTATAAGAAGGAATAGAATTTTTTATTGTTACATAATACATCTCATTTGTTTTAATATTGCATTTTCTATACACATACACACACACATACACACACACACACACACACACACACACATCCACGGAGTAAAAATATCCTGCATGGGGCTGGGAGTTTGGCCTAGTGGTAGAGTGCTTGCCGAGCATGCATGAAGACCCGGGTTTGATTCCTTGGTACCACATACATAGAAAAAAGCCAGAAGTGGTGCTGAGGCTCTATCCTTGAGAAAAATCCAAAGACAGTCCTCGGGCCCTAAGCTCAAGCCCAGGACTAGCCAAAAAAATATCCTGCATGGTCCATCATGACAGATCTCGATTTTGCTCTCCAGCACATCACCACTTCTCAGAATATGAAGCACTACTGTTATGGAGATAGAGTAACCTGTGTGGCAATGCCATCTTTGCCACTTGGATTTGTGTTTCCCAAGCGGACCCCATGCCTGACTTTTCTCATCTATACAATACAGCTGTGGTGAGGATTAAAATAACATTGTGTTTTTCTCACAGTTTGGCTGAATAAGTTTTCATATGTGTTTTATGGCTGTTTTTATGGATGTGTGTGTGTGTGTGTGTGTGTGTGTGTGTGTGTGTGTGTGTGTGTGTGTGTTCGTCGTGGATTTCCTCTGCATTTGGTGGTTTCATACCATATGGGGGAAAAAAACATTCTGTCATATCCATTATCCTGACTAATCCTTGAAAAACTCAGTGAACTAGAAAAATTACAGAGGTTTGAGAAATTTGCTCTATTCTTAAAGGACACACGATCACCAGAACTTTGATTTCAAGGGTATGTGCTCTTATGCCTTAATAGAACTGGTATTTTATGACTACATTTTATAAAGAGTCTAAGAGACTTGATAAAAGGAAGCTCTCAGTGGAAAGTGACTGAAGAAAATGACAGTGTGGCCAAATCTGGAAAACAGTACAGAGGGGAATCACATTGGCTTCTCCCTCCATCCCACACTTCTGTGTGGAGGTCCTGGGAGATTTGGATTGTGGGAGATAAGAAATGAAGCAAAAAGACAGGGCAGGGCTTCTAAACTTGATGATGCCTTTACACTTACCATTTAAAGAAGTTTTGCTGGGGTGATACTTAAACTCCTGTGCATCTCAGTCAAGAAGATTTCAACTCTAAGGAGATTCCAAGTTAAAAGATGTATCTGAATGCAAATAAGAACTGAAAGCAGTGGGATCTAAGGTGTGCTGATTTAAGCTTTGGAAGCTCAAGACAGTTGACCCGGCAGCAGTGGAGTGAGATGACATAGAACCAAAATGTGCAAAGTGGTCATTTTCTAAACATCTGCCGTTTGGGCATAGACTCTTCTGATGGCGAGAGTCTTGTCTAACCCTTTTCTATTGACAAAAGTGTTTGGGCCCTGACTGGCGATAAGAAACAATCATAATGCTTACAGAGTCACCTTATATCTTGTTGGATGCCACACGGATCAACACACTGTCATATCCATTATCCTGTTTGATCCTTGAAGCAAGTCAATGGACTAGAAAGATTGCTGCGGCCTGAGATTCGACATGTTCTTAAAGGACACAGGATCATTAGCATTCATTTAAAGTGTGTGCTTCTATGCCTGGATAGAGAATGATCTCATTTCTGCTCTCAGATATATGCTGAGCTATTTTAAAGTTTTATATTTTTGGATCATGTCTTCTTAAATTGGCCTGTAGAATGCATATTGAGGGTATTTATTGTTACATCTCCAGATGTTTAATGTAATCCAATAAATTTCAGCGCTTGAACCACACTCGCTACACCCTTCTCTCTAAGAAATAGCATCCTCAATAAGTGTTTTCCTTTTAAAATCCCTTTGCCATTAAAAAATAAAATCTGACTGTCCTCTGACCTATCTTGCTCTAACAATACTCTAGGATTAGTCAAACTCATAAATTGAGAATAATTGTACATTTGAGGCTTGATCCTTTAATGAAGTTTCTGTTGGAAATGTTTCCGATGGCAGATTCTAACATAAGTTCTATTTCTTTCTTTAGGCTTTTCCCTTTTTCTTCTTTCTGTTTCTCCCTCTTTCCCCTTCCTTCCTTCCTTCCTTCCTTCCATTTTTCCTTCCTTCCATTGTTTCTACAAAAATACGGTACCCCCATGTGTATGGACTACAGGAAAATAAAATTAAAACCAGATAAAGAGGATGTCTTTGAACTAACCAAAGAGAGACATCACAAAAACATCTGAAAAGAGATCCTTAGAGGTTAAAGGTAAGCTATTCACATCCTTGTGAATGTAAGTTAATTATGATTTTATGACACATATATCTTTGGGTGAAACAATCATATTAGACTTTGATCTCCCTAAATTACCTCAGTGTATAGAATAATAGCTTGCATTGGTGACAACTGATAATCTTTTGAATCTATGCATCCTTCTGTACAATTTTATTATCATATGTAGGTGATTTCAGTGTGATATTTCCATATCCCTTTGTTATATTCCCTTAATTTCCCAACTCCTTCCCCCTTTTCTAACAGTTTTTGGTAAGTTTCCTTATGCTAATAATAAAGAAATTTTACAAATAAGAAATAAATTCTCTCTCTAGTTTTGGTGGTTAACATTTGTCAGTGGATGGATGTCCTCATGTACGTGTATGACCAATATTGTATGACACTCACAATGATCTTATCTCTAAATGATGCTGTCTTTTATTTCAAGATATCTATTTTACCAGATGGCATCAAGATCATTAATACAGCAGTCAGGAGTTCCCATACATGTAGGAATGCAGTCGTTACAAAGGGGTGTTAACAGAGTGAGAACTGTAATTATTTCTGTACTTGAGAATTTTATAGTCTTTAGTGTGATATATCTGTTTTATATAGGTAGACATGACAGTCTTTTAAATAAATAAATGCAAAATTAAATACATATTTGCCCCCAATCCTTACCTTAACAACAGTAAAAATTGTATTTTATTAAATAGGAAATTTCTGTAACAAAACCTAACATATGGTAGAACCATACACCTATTTGTCTGACACATTTTTTTCATTTGATTTAGGATAAATTTACCAAATATTTTGATAGAGGAGATAATATTTAATGTGTTGGTTAAAATATCAGACTTTGGAATCAGGTAAAGCTAGATTTCATTCTTGTTTGAATGCTCACTAGCTAGTCTTAACAGACCTAGCTCTCTCTTCTGTCCATGGGAGTCATATTTTGTAATCTACTGGGAAGCTAAAATTATAAAGATAAAAGAATGTGTGCTTATAAAAATATGAGTGTATAGTATAGACTTGATATGCAATAAACAATTCTGTTCATACGTTATTGCCTACTGGCAGTAATATTGATTTTCATCTACTAACCAATGCTTATCATATCTTGTATATTCTGGAATGTAATATTTTTTCTATGAGGCAACCTGAAAGAAGCATTTTCTATTTGTATACATTCATCATATATATTGTTGGATAACTACTCTGTACTATATTGCTTACTAGAAGCTGAATTTAGAATGTTGAGTTATGTATAGTCCACTTTTTATGAAAATACTGATACGAGAGAGAGAACAAGTAAACCAATCTGTGTGTGTGTGTGTGTGTGTGTGTGTGTGTGTGTGTGTGGCACTGATCAGAGTTTCTTGTCTATATTCCATAGAAGATCAGTTCAGAGCCTTTGTGCTGAAATATGGAAAACTGGTGAGTAATTATCAGTAGGCATATATCTAGAAACTTTATCATTTTACTCAAAAGTAATGGTACACAGGGTGTTTCCTTCAGTTTAACTCATTGTGCTCCTCAAGTAGTTCAGAATAAGGTCTTCACAAAGGACCTTAGTTACAAAACAGCCAGCATCGCTAAGATATACTAAACATAAGCAAACCAATCTGTTCTTCTGTCTTCATTTATGTTCCAGAAAGACAACCCTTTCTCCAAATAGATTTAACACTTGATACTCGAAGTCTTAAGGAGAATAAGACTTCTCCTTCAAGGCAGTCTCCTGAACAGTGGGTTCATGCGTGAAGGAGGGTGTTTGTGTCTATGATCTTGGCATGTTTAGAAAATCCTTGAGTGTATTGTGGGGTTTTTGGGGCAAGTGGTTCCTGGAGCTACTGGCCTCTGACCCAAAGTCAACTCTTTTAATGCTTTAAATCCTCCCGCTAAAAGCCTTCAATAGAACCACTCAAGGCAAAAGTTTTCCTCCTGGCTCTCTATCGTGAATTACAAACTGGCATTCTCTCCTCCCATTCTTAAAACTCAAAGGGTGGTACAGGCAGCGATGCTGACAGTGTGCATTCACAGATGCCACCATATGGGTCTCGAAAAACTAGTTGCACTGATGAATCCCTGCACATGGAGGAGACAGTTTGCATTGTTGGCATCGTCCCTGCACAGAAACAAGCACAGCTTAGCAAGGCTGAGCAGATGGCACTAGATCTGGTGCCAGGGAAGCAGTGAATTAAAGGTTATACCCACCAGGTTTGATGCGGTGCCAGTTTGAATTGGTACAGAAGCTTCGGCCCACCTGCTTATTGGCCTCGTGACATCTGGCATCTTTTTATTTTATTTTTTTTTTAAATTTGAATTGAATTGAAGGCAGCAAGGAGAAATGTCATTTTGAAAGCCAGTTACAAGTCAATAGATTTAAAGTCTTAACAGGAAAAAAGGCCTACAAGCCCTCCACATTAATGTTTTATATTAATGATTTTAAAAAAATTAAACCTTGGGAGAAGATTATACACTGATGTGCTGAGTTGAGTTGCAGTTTCTAGCATCCTGCAATGGAAAAGGTGGACTGCTAAAAACAGAGTCCAAGTTGCTAAATAGCGACAACAGAAAAAAAAAAGACTATTTATCTGTAGCCTGCATATTGTAATTAGAACTCAGGGAGGAAGATAAATTTGTTTCCATTTATTCTGATGATTTTCACATCGCAAACATTAGGAAACATGGCAACAGTGTGGTAGAGAAGTACACTCTGCAAGGTGTTTTGCACCTTTCCTTTGCACATTCAAAATCTTGTCTTTAGTTATGCTGTCTTTCAGCTCTAATCCCCACTTGCTCTGCACACATGCATATACTATGTACACAAATAAACAATACACCCAGCCCCAGGGTAGCAGTGTATGTATATGCTGAAACTGTTTGTGTATCTTCTCTGGGAGTTTCATGCTTGCTCCAGGGGTGTGAAATGCAAGCCTGCAGCACACTTGCATTTCTGAGGTGATGTGTTTCAATCAAGCCATATCGATAGCCTTGTGGAAGACATCCACAAAGTATTCTAAGTGGCTTTTAATGACATTTTACTTAGTAAGACATCATTCAGCATGTCTATTAAATATCTAAAGTAGCATAAATTCTACATAACATAGTTCTAAGGTTTTGTGGTAGTAATGGTCTTTGTACTCAAGAAAATAATCTAGAAACTAGGGAATGGTTAGAGAAAACCAAGTAGAAAGTGCTTCTAAATAGTTTCCAAAACATATAGATGAAAAGAAGAGATTGGAAGCAACTCAATTGATAAATAACAACACTTAGAGGCAAAAATTCTGTAACATATTCTTGTTTGGGATTTAGAAGTCTACATGTAGAGATGATCAAAACCAAGACTGCCTAAACAGCCCTCAGAATAATGGAAGAAAAGTGAAAAATGAGAGGTGTTTAGTCACAAAAATCTATACCCATTTCTTTTATGCTCGATGCAATGTGGAAATGCGTTGTTTGAAAATTTTAGACTTATATTGTAATGATTTTTTAAATATTAAAAGCACCATTAATAAGTGATGTTAATAATTAATGCACATTAAATAATTTGGGGTATTAAAATGCTATCAATTACAGATACTAAAATATTCATTTGCTTTTAATTCTGGTCTCATGAATTACAATTATATATCTTCTAATGGAAAATCCAGGTAAGATAGCTACTTTCCTCCCATAAAACTAAAATTGCTCTGGAAATAATAAAGTTTAAGAAGAAAGTAAAATTGAAATCTGTTTTATAGACTCATTTGTCATTATCAAAACGCCTTCAATACAATATACAGAAAAAAATCTCAAATTTATTTGGCCTATTTAAAGAATAGATTAGATAGCATTTCTATACCAGAACCCTGGAGACAAGAAAGGCTAAAATTACCTACAGTGCAGAGTTGCCCAAATACTGGAGCCATTTAGAGCTTCCTCCTGTTCTTGTAACTAACTCATTTATATTTCATAGTTCTTCATAAGTCTATTAAACTTGAATTTCTTTCCCAAGCTTCCAAGGTGCTCTCTTCCAATAATGTTCCTTCATTATTGCTATCCAAAGACATCTTACTGTTGTCACAGTCAAAACTTATGCATTATTCAGTGTTGTTATAAATAATTCTTGTTATAGAGCAGGTACTAAATTGCTACCTTGTATTCAATGGAGTGAAAAAAAGGAGCCCGAAATATTCCTGAGCAGGGGGAGTGTTGGTGAAATGTTCTTCCTCTTCTTTAACTGAACAGCTTTAATGAGGAACGGTTTAAAGAAAAAAAACATGGTTCATGAGAAGTGGCAATAAGAATTGTAAAGTTATGATAACAATGTGATAAGTTTAGTTTATTTATTTCTTTCAGTTTGCTGATTTGGATGGATATCCTAGAATAATTTTGTTTGCAATGTAACTGACAACATTTCCTTTTGAACTATCAATAATATATTGTTAAAGATCCTTTTTACAATGTATTTTTTATCTAACACTTGTTAACACAAAGGCTGGTTAAAAAAAAACATAGAAAAGCATCTGAAAAGTAAGGAAAGGGAAGGATTTTGGGGAATAACTGGGAATTGAGGCCATAGGAACTCTCCTCTCAGCACATCAGAAAATTCTGCAGTTATCTTTAAACATACATTTGTCTTCTCTTTATAAAACAACCAGTTGGGGCTCATTCACGTTTTTAGAGTAAGATTTTTTTCACTATACGTGATAATAATAGCCTTTTTGGAACTTTTAATTTTATTCTGATATCTTGACATCTCAACTTGTTTTCTAAGTTATATCCATTCTTTTTTTGCCATCCACTAGATTTTGAAGTTGATAATGATAACAATAAACTTTCAGATTTTTCTTTCCATAAAGTCTTCTTTTAGTATACAGAACATCTTTGTGCAAATGTTATCCCTTTATGTTATACCTTTCTATCTAGCCTATAAATACTTCATTTGATTACGTGGAATTTTATTTATAGAGAAAAGGTAATCAATTTTGTTATTAATAGGAAGTATTGATTTAAGTATCTATAGCTAAAGCATCACTATGGCTACTTTAAAAATAATTTAGACATCCATTATTTATCTTTAACTTAATGATATTAAAGTTAAAGTTCCTGACCTGCTGCCTAGTTACCGAGATCATTAAAGTACTTTTGCATTGTCTAAGATCTTAGCTTACAGCAGAGATGGAAAATACAATTCCTCAACCAAATCAAATGTTTGTTTAGTGGATTTATGAACTCTCTAGCAAATTGTCTTCCCTCCCTCCCCCTCTCCCTCCTTTCCTTCCTTCCTTCCTTCCTTCCTTCCTTCCTTCCTTCCTTCCTTCCTTCTTCCTTCCTTCCTTCTTTCCTCTTGCACTCAAGTACTATTAATGATGTGTATATTATAGCCACCAAGAGAATGGATTCTGGAGCCAGAATATGGATTCAAAGTGACTTTGCTAGCTGGCTTAGTTGGGTAATTTAGTTAACCACTCAGTGCTTAAATTCACTTTTCTCTAAAGTCTCTACCCAGTATATAAAGTGTATAAAGAATACTTTTAAAGACTTTATGATCAATAAATCATACATATTAAGACCTTAGAGTAATTCTAGATCCACTGTATGTGATTTGACTTATAAGGATTGTGTCAGTAAACAGCTAAAGAGAAGTAGATAACAAAATCCCAAATACACACCACATAATAGGGCACAGTCTCTGTTCCAAATGTACTAAAAGTATTCAGATATTCTTCTAGCCTGAGAATGTTCAGCATGCATAAAAACTTACTGTTCATTGGAGTACAAGTTTAGGTTATGTTAAGCTAGAAAAATGGAATTTACCAAAAGATTTAGGTGATGATCAATGTTCCTACAAATCAACTATACTTTTAATATTGCATGCAAATTATGCTGTCATTGAGATATGTGCTTATATTTTAGAATATGCTCTTCCTTAATGATGGTGTCTCTTATTTAAGGCCAGATGCCTAATATCAACTTCCATACTATCTAATAATTTGGAATGTGAATGATTTGCTGTCTCTCCTCTTCATCTAAGCATGCATAGATTTTTTTAAAGCTCCTTTCAATAGTTTTAAAGGAAAAGCACATTAAAAAAAAAAAGACTTTGATAGTGCCAGATAGATGGAAGATTAGGGCCAGAGCAAAAGGGCATTTTCAGTAACATACAGACTATGTGCTTCACATCCCATCAATCTCACCTATCTATTGCTTCTAACGCAATTTGCTTTTCCATTTCTTTTCACTACATCACCTGCACTAACTCCTTGATTCAGATCCTCATCATGCCAATATTTTCAGAAGTCCTGACAAATCTCCTTCTTTGCTTCTTGCTTGCTTGTTTTGTGGTGTCTCTTCACATGTATCAGGGGAAAGAATGAGCTTGGAAATATCCATGGCATGTTATTTCTTGCTCTAAAATACTCCAATAGCATGCCATGACCTCAGCGGCATTCTTACACCTGCCCCTGTCTCCCCTCATGTAACTGGTATGTGAGAAGATTTTGCCTCAGTAGGTTTTCAGTGACTTGAAGGACCCCAAGGGGACTTTGAAAAAGTATAAAGTATTTGTATTTCTGATTTGTAGCCAGAAAGAAAAGCAAGATAGAGGCTCTTTCCAGATTTGTCCATGGCTGTTTCCCTCCTCGGTTCTCCTATTGGAGTTGATTATATGAGCTGCCACCTCTGTGTCTTTCATTCCTGGTTCAGCCATTACCTTGCTCTATGACCATTGGTGATTGCTCTGGGCCATTTGGTTTGGATCTTTTGGTGGCTTTCTCACGATAGAGATACGTTTTACACTTTCTTACTTCTGTAGTTATGATAACTTTTACAATGCATGCCAGCAATAGAATAATGGCATTGAGATAAGCACAATTCAAATATGTGAAAATTATGATAGGTAAGAATGTTGAAAAAGGTAGATGACATAGATCAAAATATATTGTATTCCTAAACTGCTTTGGTAAGTGGTAACTCCTTTGTACAACTACTCACAGATAAGATAAAAGAAAGGAAAAAGTACAAAACCCATTTATTATACCCGAAGACCCTTTAAGAAAGATATTCAGGAAGAGCATGACAAGCATTTCTTAGTGGAATTTTATGAATGAAGTCAACTGAAATGCTTGAAATTTACAAGAATGCAATCCTGTTAGGTGCTGGTCCTTCACATTTGTAATCCTACCTAGTCAAGAAACAGATCTTCAGGATTATGGTTTGCAGTTATACAAGGCAGAAACTAGCAAAAAGCTAGACTGGAGGCTTGAATAGAGTAGGAAAGCAACGCCTGTGAGTAAGCAGTCTGAGCATGGAGGCAAGACTGTGAGTTCAAGCCCTATTACTTGAAAAAAAAATCCTTTTCCAATATATCTATCTACAGACTGAAATCCTATGAACAAGAGTACTTGTATGCCCTAACAACATGGTAGATGGCTTTCTCTAGAACATGCTGCTCCTAAAACACAGAAGAAACTGCGGAGCCTTTTATGTCCTAGTCTCAGAAGTCACATATTTTCTCATCCACATACAGATCCAGACCAGGTCTGACATGATAGCTAATTCAACCACTTAGTTCATAGATGAGAAAAAAAACAGGCTTAGAAATGAAAACTGTGACAGAGATTTAACATTTTGCCAGAATTCTTGTTTCCCAAACCAATAGATAATCTTAAAAAATGAAGAAGCAGGGAAACATACAAAACTTCCCTAGAAAGACTTAAGAATCATGCAAACATGTTCTTTTGATATATAAAAGTAATCTGACTTTGAGCCAATGCTCTATATTACATAATTTTATGTCTAGCTTCTTGCAATGCAACCATGGTTTGCACACTCAATTTCATTTATTTACAACATTAAACTATTCATTGTTTTATTTCTACTATTTATTGACCATGCAATAAAGTCTTGAAGAAATTCCAATCAAATTAGATATTCAATTATATATCTACTAAAACTATAGAAATAATGCAGACCACATTAAACTTTAAAATATAATATAGCATACTGGAGAAGATTTTTCAAATTAATTGAATAAATGAATCTTTGATATTGAGACAAAAAATCTTTAGCTAGAAGACCCAAAGGAACATAGGCTCAATGGTTTCCCTCATTTGTAATAATTAGTACGCATCTAGGACTCTCCTAGCAGAGAATTACTATAGCTCAAATTCTAGATACATAAGGTCATTTAGGCTGAGGCTAAATGATAGGATCTCCAGGATATGGAAGCATGAGCTATATAATGTGTGATTATTGTTCTTAATATACTATATTTCTCATCTCTTTTGTTATCCCTTGATTATTCTCATATTGTTACAGTATCTTACCTTCTTATTTGGTATATTGTATACATGATTATTTGCTTATTTGAAATAGGAAAGTGAAGGGGGTAAAACAAGGTGAGGGGAGGGCGTGGTGGGAGGGAAATAGGGATAAAAACATGAGAAGGGGTTTCAAAGTGTATGAAGTAATGCACATTCTATCTGGCAAATATAACTGTAACCACTTTATTAATTACAATAAAAATATGAAAAAAAGAATAAAAAGTCTTTGGCTCAAAACAAAACATACACAAAAAAACATTCTGAAGTTTGGTTTTCATTCATTGCAAATTACTGCATATTGAGTTTATTGATATAGTGCTTTCCATGAATTAAATTCTCTTACCTACATGAAATGATCATTTCTTTATTGTTTTGGCAAGTTAAATTGAATATTACACCTTAAGGAGCATAACTATTTTACAGACTTTCTTTGCAATTGGAATATAAGACAAATAAAAGTAGACATAACAAGAATCCTTTGATTTGGAAAGTTTTCCTGCTGCAGTTATAGATATGCAAACATAGGGACACAATAGTGGGCCTTACGTCAGCTCTGCTATTCAGTTGCTTTGGCTCTTTAAGAGAACAGACTATCACAGGGGAGAAATATAAATTTCCAATCTGCCCTCCTTTAGAGAGAAAGCCATCTTATTTCTGTAACCTGCAAGAAGTTTGTGCTTGAACAAAGCAATGAATTAATTCTAATAAGGGTGCACTTTTGGACTTAATTTGTGCTGAACTTGTAGTTTATTTGCATACAGTCTTCAAGTGTTTCCCCATGTGGTTTTCTTTTTATTCAGAATAATATATTGACAGGTGGTTATTTAATCATTTTTATTCATTTAGCACATATATGGATGATTTTAAATATTATTTTCTCATAGTTATAATCCTTAAATTAACTGTTGTTATTACATAATTAGCTAAATGGCAAATGTAGTTGGAACATCACACTCAGAATGTATTTAATTCTATATTGTTTTTAAAAATTGCTTTACATGATATGCTTTATGTATTTATATTTAATGATTTTCCCTTGCTGTTGTGCTTAGTCTCCTGTTATACAAGCAAGCCTTTCCCTGAGTTTTCTCTGTCATTGAAGACCCACAACCTCCATCCAACCTGACTCTAAAATAACAGTGGAAAAATATGAATCTGTTCAGGACATGGGAAATGATAATAAGGAAAATTAGTTTTCATATGAATCCATACTTTCATTAAGGTTTATAATAGAGTTTTAATTTGGTGCTTTGTAAAGGTAATGGATTTAAGTCTTATGTGTGTGTGCATATGTGTGTGTATAGTATATGTATGTACATATATAACTACTAGAATACAATATTATTTGTATGAAATACTAATGCAAAAATGCATCCAGCAGGAAATCTCAGGTTACATGACATATGTGGCATTGGTGTCACTATATACTTTAATATAAATTTTACCACTTGTTTCTGAATTTTTGAGCTCTGGGTTTTGCTTTATTCATGATTGTAAACTGCTTAGAAGCCACTTGCTATTAGTTTACGAAATAAAAAAAGGAATTTTTAAAAATTGTTATAGAGTATGCAATCCTGATACTCATTCTGTAGAAACCCAAATATGCTCTGGATCTCTCCCTGTTTGGCCTTTATTTCTTTCCCTCTTTCCATGTTTACTTTGGCTCACAAATGTGTTCCTGCCAAACGAGTTAGTTGAAGCAGGAACATTAATTTTTATGTGTGTAAGCATGTGAGCCACAGAGGGAGGGAGGAGCTGAAGAAGATGGAGGAGGGGAAACAACTGAGTGTGTATGTTGTGCCAGGCTGAGCTGTCACAAGAAAAGGTTCTGGCACTCATAATGTCAGGCAAGTTCTTTACCAGATACACTATGGATGAAAGGTTGCCTTTTCTTTGTGAGAATCCTATTGCTTGGCTTGAAAACCATCTTCTCAGCATTTGGCCTTATAAGTTACTCACCTAATCTACAATATATTTCACACTTGCTTGAAAGTTCTATTATTGACATATGCTAGAGACACATTTATGCATAAGCAGAAAAGTGACAAGGTTAAACAAAACTGAAGTTGTAAGAATAGTACTACACATTTGTGGCACTCATACATAGTGTCTGGGAAGACACCTACTAAAACATAGCTGTTCCGTGAGATGTTTGTTTGTTTATTTGTTTTGGTCATCTGGCTTGAACTCAGAGTCTGGACACTGTTCCTGAGCAATTTTGCTCAGGGTTAGTGCTCTACCACTAACCATAGCACCACTTCTTGTTTTATGGTAGTTAATTGGAGAGAAGAGTCTCCTGGGCTTGGTTTGAACTGAGATCCTTAGATCTCAGTCTCCTGTGTAAATAGAATAATAGACATGAGCCACTGGCTCCACACTGGCCTGTGTTCAATTTATTCTTAGGCTACTCACTGAGTTCATTTCTAAACATCAATAATGTGCCAAAATGAATAATTATTTGAATGTGATGAGCAATCTTGGAAAAGATGAATTAGATTTGTATTGTATAGCCTTGTGATAAAGCTAGTTTAATAATGGAATGCTGCAGAAAGATGAGAATTTGTGTCTTGGAGAAATTCAGATATTGTTTTACAATGTGTTTATAAGAATATTTTCTATTTAGGAAACTGATGGTAATACAGTTCCAGAAAATTAAAAAACTTATTTGCTTGGTAGAACTGAATTAGAACATTTGCAAAATAAATTTCTTTTGCAAATTTTAAACATTTGTATCTATATAAATACATCTCTCTCTATATATAGAAGTACACTCATATATATATATATATACACACACACACAAAATAGGTAATTTCTCAACCTCTGTGTGATACCAACAACATTTATATTCTGGTAGTAAATGTCACATACTTTGGATTTTTACCATGGTTTATTCTGGGCCAAGATGTTCTAAACATTTTTGACTGCTTCCTAAATTACTAAATCTATTTTGATTTGTATTTGTGTTGCTCAAATATTGCATGCAGTTAAAGATTCCTATATTATCAAATGTGAATCCTTATATGCCACTGTGATTCTACGACTTTTACTATTAAAATGCCCAGATCTTCTAAACAAATTTATTTTCTCTTTGAGTAAGTACACTATAAAGCAACTTCTTACTTAAGGTAATTTCCCACTTTCTATGATGGGAACTATTTTTTGTAGCAGTCGGATGTACCCTTAAGTAGGGTACACATTACATGGACATTAATTAGGATGGAAAACTGAAATACCAGGCACAAAAATGGGGAAGTATCTTTTAAGATGATAAACTGTGGAGCCATTCTCATGACAGATTGCTATTCAGTGTCCCATTCCAGCTTTCTAATGCACCTTGCATCAACTTTGGTCTAGATGAACATGATGAGCAGGAACAGATCTTTGTGGCTTGATTAGTTGTTCCATGAAATCTGGCACATTAAAGTGAAACAAAGGACTGCTTTGAACAGAATAGAAATCCCATAGTTAATGAAAAGAATCTAGTCTTCTGGTGAACATGGTCTTTGGGGTTGTTCTCCTTAAGACTCTCTGCTTGTGTGTGTGTGTGTGTGTGTGTGTGTGTGTGTGTGTGTGTGTGTGTGTGTATGTGTGTGTGCAACTATGAAGAATGTATAGGTAAAATCCGTATGTACCTCAAAACTCTTCTTGCTTTTTTGTGGTTAGGAGGCATGGTATTGTAAGAAAAAGCAAGGGGCATAATGGCACAAAGCAATTAAATGCATTTCACAATAATCCTCAGGAATAATGAATTTGGTCCTACTGGCAGTTAAATCAGTCTTCCTAAGCCTATCTCAACATATGGTGGCTCTCTCAGTGTTATTTTGTCTATAATGCCGTGGTTATCTTTGCTTGTGACACTGGAGTAATTACAGGGTTCTACACTCTCATTTTGCTTGCTGGTCTTTAGTGAGAAAACTTAGCCATTTGTCTAGGATCCTCTGAATGAGAAGCATTTTTTTTTTTGCCTTTGCCTTTCTGAATGATAATGAGGCGATGAGTGTGTTCCTCTTAGAAAGCATGTGAACCTGTCCACACTGGAGGTTTAATGTGTTTAACAATCACTATCATAAGACTGTGGAGGCGAAGGGAAGAGTAAGAATATCTACAGTAACTACAAATACACAAATAGCAGGAATATGGAGTACATTTTTTTCTGCCCAGTTGCCTTGAATGATTGACAGGTGAGGCAGAGATGTGACAGGATGTCATGCCATCCTGGCTGAGGTATGTCACAGCTGATAGGAAAGTATGTCACTGGTTCTTGGCTAGCAGAGGCATATTAGAACATTTCAGAATGATTAAGAATGACTCATTTTACAGCCAGTTTCTTTCAGCATGTTCCCAATCAGCCAGGGAAAACTGAATTCTCATTTGAAGTTTGGTTCTGATGTGAATGAGACACAGAAAAAATGGGAAGACGTTATGGACTCAGTTTACCCATCCGTAAATTTTTATACTTGGTGAGTGACTTCGTGTTACTAAGTCAAGCCAGCGGATGGGTAACTTATGATGTGGTTACTAAATTTCAAGTCACTTGTGAGTGAGGAGAAAGCAGATGGCAAAACAGATCACTCCTGGTGATCTGAATGATATCTAGCTCTGCAGCTCTGCAGTCTTTAGAGCTAAACACAAACAAGCTCGAAGGCTGAGATTTCACTTTGCTTTATTATTAAAATGTCTCCTATATCCATTAAAATTTTTACTACAATGATTGTGTTTTACAGTGCAAATATGTTTGGGTGTACTTAGCTCACAATTTATATTGTGAGGATTTTGTATAACTAAAAAGTACCATGCCTACTTTCTCATATTGTGTTTGTTGATTTTGCCCCATACCATTATTTATTAGTTCTCTATCTCATCCCTAAACATGCTTGGAATGATCTAGGGTTTACATACAAAATATTTGATGGGATTTACACAGTAAGCTATGTTCTAATACCTTTCAGAAACTGGACTTGGAATCTGGCAAATGGATCTAATTTTCTTCAGCATGCCAATTCCTCTTAGTACAAGGGTTATTGACCACACAATGTATAATGGTTACTTGGTTTATGACCTCCAGTGCACTGCTGCACATGCATGCTAGGCTTTGTGAGTAGAGAGTGCATTGGAGAGCAGTAGTCTAAGCCCACTCCAAAGTTAAACACAATCATTACATCACCCTTCTCTTTTCCCTAACACCTCCAGCACCCTTCAGAGTATCCTTTTGAAATCACCCACATTTCCTATACCTGTAATTGAATGCAGGTCACAATTGAAGCCAACTGCTCTGGAATATCAGCATGCAAGCATCCCTCAACAAGAGAGTTAGTCTTCATTGTGCACACAAGAACAAGGATGCCCATGCTCAGCCTATATGACATGTCATGCTTCTGAATACGAATGGCCTCAGCTAAGACAATCAAAGAAATCCAACTTTCCAGGAACAAGAATCTTTAAAGTAATACTGAAGATTCACAGCTGCAAATATACCGATGTGCAATTAATTCTAGTGTGTGGCCTCCAGGTGACAAATAAGGTTGCCTTCTGGTTCAGTATCTTCATCATATTGCATGTAGATTACTGGCATTTTTGTTGCTCTTGTTAATTGGTGAACTAAATTATTATCCAGTGTCTTAAACGTTACACTACCTAGATATGTGATCAGAGATGTGGGTTGTAGTAGGAAGCTCAGAAATGTGTATGTGCTGCTTACAAAGGGCAAAGCATAATATCTGTCTGAAGATTGCTGTACTGTATTATATTTAAGCCAAAATGAAGCATTTACTTGGTTGTCTCCAGCTCCCATGCATAGCAGCTTTGAACTGCATGGGATACAGGATGGTATTCTATCATCTTGTTAGCATCAAAGGTCTTGAGTAAAACACTTCAAAGCAACCGATACAACAGCAAGTAGAAATTCAAACAATGGAAATTTTCAGCAGATCCTTCAGAGATGTATGCTCGTCAAAAAAATAAATGAATGTTAACCTTCTTGAACTTTGCCTGCAAAATCTTTAAATGAATTTTAAATGAATTTGAGAAAGAAAAGCCCCATTTGAGAAGACCGATTGATGGAATTGCTTTTCATTGTGCATGCCAACAGGAGGAAAATATATTTATCAAGACACTTTTTCAGTCACACAAAATGGACACAATCTAATCCCAAACAGAGAATCAGGGATGCACAAAGGCGCTGTTGAATGTCTTCTGACGATGATTTGGTGAGTGAAATGTAAAGCCAGGATTTACAAATATTACACAAGTGAACACTGTTACTGCACTCAGGCTGAAAAATCCTGTTCAAATCCAATAAGTGGTTTAAGATGTGCAAATAGAGGCTTCTGCGGGGAGTCAGGCATTAGAAGCCACCTGGAGCATGTGGTAGAGATTGTATCCATCAATACAGCAGCTGGGCTGAAATTATAAAGAAAGCTGCTTTTCATCACGCTTGTTTTAATGCATACATTTCTCCTGTCACTGGCACCCCAGGAAAACTACTAAGCACAAAAATGAATGGTGCCCATTACCTGATATTCATACTTGTGACAACAGAGGAAAGAATCACAACACAACAGTAAGCAAAAAAAATTGATATCCAAATTATTTTTAAGTTGCTGCAGTAGGAGAAAATCTTGAAAACCAATTGGCAATATTTTCCTATGAGAAGTAGGAAGAGAAACAGGGTCATTCCTAGCTGATAGTAAATTTCCTTCTCCTGAGATGACATGGGTACCCTACTATTTTTTTGTTACTGTAAAGGTGATGTATAGAAGGGCTACAGTTACATAAGTCAGGTCAAGAGTACATTTCTTTTTAGCCAGGGACCCACAGTTGTATGGTTCATTTTCAACAAAGAACGCCCGCTAAGTACCATTGCTGCATTTCTTCACTCATTGTCTCTCCATTTCTATGCTTTCCTTTTTGCTCCCCAAACATAAAAATGAACAAACAGATCAAAAAGTAAAGAAAACAAAACATAAACATCAACGACCTCTACTATTGTTTTTGGAAGCAGGGTCATCTGCCCTCACCACAGAGTCAATTTTAAAATACATTTAAAAAGATACATTTTATACTAAAGAAAAAATATCCTCTCCAATGTGAAATTCAAGATAAGATACTGATTAAGGAAATAATCAGAAGCTTATAGTTAGATCCAACACATTCTGTTTGGGGGGACTGAGGTTACATTTCTTCTTTTGTCATTTCTGGGCCTTGAACTCAGGACCTGGGCACTGTCCTTGCGCTTTCTGAATGCTAGAGCTCTACCATTTGAGCCACACAATCATTTCTGGCTTTTTTTTTTCTGTGTATGTGGTACTGGGGAATTGAACCTGGGTCTTCGTGCATGCTAGGCGAGCACTCTACCACTAGGCCAAACTCCCAGCCCTTGAGTTTACATTTCTTACAGTTGATCATATAGCTGTTGGGCTGATATGCAGACCTTCCATCCATTTATGGAGTTCAAAACTGAATAGGGTATGCCAGTCATTGCCTATTTATACTTTTTCATGTAGTTATTACAATTTATACATTAACATAATCTTAGAAGCTTGCCTTAGGCCAACCTGAAAAAACCCTCTATCCTCACTAATTATTACAAAGGCAAAAGAAATCAATAGGAACAAAAAAGAGGTCAATGATTATTTCAGGTCTAGGTAGGATGAGGGTGAATGGAAAAGTGCATGAGGAAAATTGGAGTTCAGGAGCACATTCCTAGTGTTTTCTGTGCCATGGCTATGCAGGCCTGCTAAACACCCAAACTCATCAGATATATCACTAAAATCTATGTGTTTTGATGTCTGTAAATGATTCCTTGGGAAAGTTGATTTCTAAAACTAGCTTTAATATCAGAACTATTATTCAGCATATTGCAGTTTGATTACAGATGTGATATTTTATATAAACAACTTCAATGTTTTCTTTTTCGTTTGGAGAAAATTGTACATTCACCTTTTAATACATAACCGAGCTTACTGAACCTGTTAGACTTTATTCAAGAGTGAATTTCATTGCAGCATTACTTACCATAGCTGAGATATGGAGTCTTGCCAGATACCCCATAGCAGATGAATGGATCAAGAAAATGTGGTATAAGGTTGATGGTGGTGGCTTGTGCCCATAATTCTAACTAAGGAGGCTGAAGTCTGAAGACTGAAAGCCAGCCCTGGCACAAAAGACAGCGAGACTCGTCTCCAATTAACCCCCAGAAAACTGGAAGTGACACTGTGGCTCAAAGTAGTAGAGCACTGGCCTTGAGCTGAAGTGCTCAGGGATGGTGCCCAGGCCCAGCCCACTCATAAGTGCAGTGCCCAGTGCCCAAGAACACCCACCCATAAGAAAAAAGAAAATGTGCGTTATATAAATACACAATGGAATTGTGTGCTTCCATCAGAAAGAAAGACATCACCCAATTTGTTATTTCTTTTTTTTTTTCATTTTCCCATTGTTTATCTCCTGTTGTCACTGTCCCCCCTCCCCTTTCTTTTTTATCTGATTTGGGGATTTGCAGGGGAATCACAGAAATGGTGAGACAGGAGACTAAGAGTGAACCAAAGCAACAGTGATCCTCACAAAGCACTATGTTAGAAATGAACTTTACACCAGCGGCAAGTGGTGGGGGAGGAAAAGCAGGAGAAAATGAGGGGAGAGGATAATAATGTTTGACAACATTATACTCATTTTCCTCCTATGTAACTGTTCATCACCTCTATACATTACCTTTACAAAAAATATATGTGATTGTGGTTGGGGATAGGAGAGAAAAGTTTGGAGAGAGTTCAGGGAAGGGGTGACATTGCCCAAAAAGAACACTTTGATATGATGATAAAAATAAATTAAAGAAAAAGAGCGAATTTACCTTTTAGGAAAAAAAATCTGGACAGAAGACAGGATTCTTGACCCAGGTGTCTGGGTACCAATGGGTCATGCCTGTTATCTTTGCTATTCGGATGTTGAGAACGAAGTTCTAAGACATCCCAGGAACAAAAATCTATGTGACCCATCTCCCAACCATTAGCAAAAATCCATGCTCTAAGTGTGGTTCAAGTGGTAGAGCAGCAGTTGATCTAGTGAAAGGCTCTGAGGTCAAACACCAGTATAGTAGAGGACAAAAACAATGTAGGAGAAGGTATATCTCAATACAACAACACGTAACATTCTAAGTATGTTGATTCAATGTTCCTCCCGGGTAAAAAGCATTATGTGATTTATACAGGAGGCTAGAACAGGAGTTAGAGCACAGCACGACTGCAGGCATGATGGTAAGAATTCTGAACTGGAAATGTTCAGGGGCCTAAGATGACCCTCTATCTGCTCAGTGAAACTCATGTGGAACCATGACTCAAAGGACTTCCTAATCCTCCAATTCTTCATCAGATACATAAAAGAATTGTGCTCAAGCTTCACATTCAAGCTTATTTGATTTCAGCTTCAGAATTCTCATTTCAAGCAATATATTTTTATAGGGCCATATAACTAAAATGGGTGAGAATAAAGTTATTTTGATTGACTCACACATTTTCTGCATTGCACAAATAAATACACAAGCATTCTTGGAGCCTTAGGCTCTCTTGAGAAAGGGTAAGAATAATTCTTCAGTCACTCATATTCTAATTTTAATAGTAACACTATGGAAAAAATACCTTGAAGGTTAATGATATCATTTGTTTTACAAAAGTCTAAAACTTGTAATTGGTGATGAATTAAAAATTTTATCCTAGTTGAGGAATATTAGCAGAAGTTTACCTATATAAATGAAATAAAGTTTAATCAGCATTTTTCTATGCATATTCTTAGAAAATTATGGTAACAATATGTAAATTTTTCTTCTTACATGTCAGTTCATTGACATGGTTCAAAAATTAAAAAAAAAAACCACTGCTTCATTTAATGTTTTTATTTTGGTGCATGCTTTGTTCTACATTATTGTAATAGATTACTCAAGTGACTCCCGAAACTTAAACTCATTCATTTCTACTGCCAATAAATAACCCAAAGTATAATTCAAGAGATCAAAAGATATGCTCATTGGGCTGTGAATGTGGCCTAATGGTAGCATGCTTGCCTAGCATCATGAAGCCATGGGTTCAATTTCTTAGTACCACATATACAGAAGAATAAATAAGCTGGAAGTGGAGCTATGGCTTAAGTGGCAGAGCAAATCTTATTTTGAGACACTGAGATGGTTTGTTCTCCTCACATCTGGTCTAAATATTCAAAATAGAAAATGGTTCTGAGATGCAGTTCTTTATTATTATTTTTACTTGTAGTCCTGGTTCTGGGGCTTGAACTTGGGGCCTGGGCTTTGCCATTGAACTTTAGTGTTCAAGGCTAGTGCTCCACCACAGAGAGCTCTATTTCTGCCTTATTAGTGGTTAATTGGAGATGAGTCCCAGAGACTTACCTAACTGTTACACTTCCTTTGATCTGTGATGCTCAGATCTCAGCCTCCTGAGTAACTAGTATTGTAGGCATGAACCACTGGCATCCAGCATAGAACACATTTTTAAACAAAAGCAAACACCTTAAAATTTGTCTAATGAATTTATTCATTTATTCTTTTTTTTGCCAGTCCTGGGCTTGAGCTCAGGGCCTGAGCACTGTCCTTGGACTTTTCTCAAGGCTAGAGCTCTACCACTTGAGCCTCAGCATCACTTCCGGCTTTTTTCTATGTATGTGGTGCAAAGGAATCGAACCCGGGTCTTCATGCATGCTAGGCAAGCACTTTAACCACTAGGCCAAACTCCCAGCCCCTCATTCATTTATTCTTTTACCTAATATACATTTATTGAGAATGAAATATGTTCTAAGCGCTTACTCTACACCATGGAGATACAAAGTTAGTTACATCATGGTCCATTGCCAATAAATATAGTCTAATGGGAAAATAACAAAGGTGCATGTTATTGAAAATAAGTCATCTTTGTAGCTCAGAGGATAATCCAGAGAACAATTCTACCCAAGGTAATTACTATCGGCTCCATATAGATAATCACATTTGATATATGTCTTTAATATTTAAATAAACAGTTCCTGGAAAGAGGGGTTGTGTGTGTGGTGGACACAATTCTCAATTAGAGGGACTAGTATATAGAAAAGTAAGAAGTAACAGAAGTCCCTTATGTTACTGAAGATGGGTGCCAATTTCCTGTGGCTTGAATGTATGGCTGTTTTATCTACCTAATAAATTAGAAAGACTGTAAAGACTTGAATTATTTGACAAATCTATCTGAAGGTTATTGAAAATACTACCTACTTTTCTTTTTGGCAATTTAGGGTTTTTTTTTTCTTTGAAACTTTTGAAATGAAGCTTCCTTCCTCTTTATTTCTTTCATATCAAAAAGATGAGCAAGAACTTACCAAAGAATTTTTTTTTGCTCTTTCCAGCTTGTACTTTAAAGGTCTTTGAAACACTTTAATGAAATAGATAATAGCTTCTGCCCCATTTAAAACAGCATATGCATCATATCCATAATCTCTTTAATAATTTTTCTGTAGATTTGAAGTGTTAATGTTTGATAAAAAGTATCAACTATTCATTTGGAGACTGCCTATTAGAAGTCAAGCTTCTACAACTTTAATTGGTATTTGGCTTTAAATATCATAACTATATATTTAAATCTATGACAGTATTGCTATAGGGTTTGAAGAATTTTTCTGTCAATACAGGTAGACAGTAAAACATTGATGAAAGAAAACATTTGGCACTTGGCTTAAGATCACATAAATTGCTAAAAATATATCTTCCTGAAATTAAATAATTCCACAATGAAAGTCTATCACAATACAAGATTACATTTTAGGGTTCTTTGTGGCCTATTAATACCAGTGATACAAATTATTATACTTGCCCAAAATGCACAACTCAAAAGAATCTCAAGGTGGAGATTTTACAACTTTATATATATATGTATATATATATAAAGATATATATATATATATGCTTGTGAATTAATTGTACAGTGAACTAAGTGTGGCAGGCATACTTCAGCTATTTAGGAAATGGCCTCAGCAATAAGATTGAAGCAAAAGACCCTGGTAACTCATCTCCTGGTGTAATACCTAAGAACCAGGAGGCAGTTTTGGTAAAGTAAGTGTTCTCTTCCCTGTAAATCCATTAATCATTTTCTCATTATTACCATAAGAAAAACAATCTCATTTGCTTCTTTGGAGGAAGCACTAGAAAAAATTTAAGATTTGTTTACTAAAAATCAAACCGTCATCACTAAGGCATCATCATGTATGGCATCTATGTAATTCCAAAGTCTTGTACTCTGACAGAGGAAGTTGAAGAGAACTATAATCTTTCCTGTTTCTGTTTTACTTTGTCTTATTCCTTCTGATTTTCTTATTCTTTCTTATTTTACTGTTTCAGGCTGGCAGTTAATACCATAGATTATCCATCTAGGAAAATTCAGACTTAATAACAATTTTAAAAGGATAGGATTTAAAAGAAACCAATTATCTAAATATCTATTTGGTCAAAGAATGAGTTTCCTCTATGGAGAGACTTTCTGGGTTCTTTGGTTGCAAATTTATTTCAAACACACTGAATTTCTGTAGTAGAAATTTGCCTTTAAGTCTCTTAAATCAGTTACAGTTTAGGCCATTGATTCATGAATCATTTCCAGTAGTAAGCCAAAGCTATCAATGTATGACAGCAAGGGCTAGAATCTCAGAGGAAATAGAACCAGGGCTTGTTTATCTTGGAGAGCATTCTTGTCATAATTTTTACTGTGCACATATATTCTTTGTGCCATTTTGTCTGCTTTTCCTATTTTCAGGTAGAACAAATCAAAAAGAAATGAAGGAAGGAATGCTATTTCCACATCCTGGGAAAGTTATTAAAGGATTAAAATCCCCTCTTCTAGAGGGAGTGGAGTGAATGTATGGTGTGGTGATCTATGCTCAGGAAACAAATCATTCACCACCACCCACTGAGTACCCCAAAGCATCAAGCTCTTTTCCGGTCCACTATGAATAGAGCTGGCTTCACTGACTTGAAAAAGATGTGGAGCTTAATGGAACTAGATCTGTGTAACTATTTGCTTATGGTGGTGGACAGAAGAAGAAACATAACACCAGTCTTCTAGGTCAAGATCCAAGTTAGATGGCTTTACAGTAAAATCAGAACCTACACAGCAAAGAATGTTTCAACCCACCACACCAATAAAAGAGATTACAGAGAAGCCACAAGCACTTCACTGGCAAATGATTCCTATTCCTGAAAGCTGTCATACAGAGTCATTACGTTTCTACGAGAGTAAAACACCAAGCTGTGGGGCTGAGACAGATCATGGGCCACAAGATACCTTCGTTTCCTTTAGGTAAAATTTAAAAAGTGATTATATTTTCTCCTAGGGATTTAAAAAAATTAAGTGAGCACAAAATGCAAACTTTAGAAAAGCTCTAATGGGCATTCAATAAATATTAGCTATTATTATCATTAATTAAGAGCAGCTTTCTTACAGATTCCATTTCCATTATTGATCCTCTCGCCAACTGGTAATTGATTGCATTATACTTTTAAAACAGATTTTGAAACCTGAGTATATTTGTCTACTATGTAATGAATTAATCTAGTATGTAATGAATCAAGCATATAATGAATTGTTACTTTTCTCCTTCAAAGTGATTAAAAAATTCTTGTATATCAAATAGACTGAGGCCAACACCCATATGCATACATATTACAAAAAAGGAAGGTATCTTACCTTCTGTTACAGAGCTGGAGGAAATAGCCTTACTTCACACAGACAGAGCTCATGCCCAAAGAATCAAAGCTCTTTTAAAATGCCAAGACCGATTTCCTCCTTTTTACCATTATCTTCCATGGGGAGGGGAGGGGCTTCTGCTCCTGGACTTTGGAACTTGTATCTGCTGAGGTTATTCTTCCATACCCCAGGTTTCTTGTCTGTGGCACCACTCACATTTTGGCACAAATAATTCATTGTAGGGGGCTTTCCCATTCCCTATAGGATGGTGAGCAACATTCCTGGCTTTTACTCATTGAATGAAGCTGCAATAACTCTTTCTAGTCTGAAATCAATGAGATTGTTTGCAAATGTTTTCTGATGTTGCCTAAGCAGCAGTATCACTCCAAGCTGAGAACCACATCTTTAGAAGACCTTGCTTACTGCAGGAGTGCTTGCCATCTTTCATTTCTGCTTAACCTGTTGATTCACATTGGGTTGTATCGACAGCATGGATCATTGAGCTCACTCACATCAACCAGTCATTTTCATCCCCAAATACCTTCTATTGGGTGTTTCTCTAATCCAGGCAACTTCTTATTTTTCACTACTATAAATACATAGGTTCTTACTGCTGGTACTATGTCAGGTCAAGCCCCTGTGCTCTTGCTGACAGAAGCTTTCCTACTGGTGTCTCTGCCTCTTCTGCCTCCCCATCCATCCCTTGGAAGAATGTCTTCACCCCATCCAAGTTGTCTGAAAGATCTTTATAAAGACAAAAATCTGATCTAATTTCTTCTCTTTGTAGATCCTCCAATAGACTCTTACTGACTTCAGAAGTTCAAACATTTCAATTCTGCATACAGATTATCCCTATTTACTAGCACTAATCTCCATAAATAGAGATGATGATCTTCTAAATGCCTGGAGTCGTTCTGTTTTCAGTTTGTTTTGTTTTGTTTGTTTGCTTGTCCTGGGGCTTCAACTTGGGGCATGGGCACTGTCCCTGAGCCAATTTGTGCTCAAGGTTGCTGAGCTGAGTCACAGTGCCATCTCTGTCTTTTCTGGGTAGTTTACTGGAGATGAGTCTCGTGGACATTTCTCCTGAGGCTGGCTTCAAATCTCCATCCTCAGATCTCAGCCTCCTGAATAGCTAGGATGGCAGGCATGCACCACCAGTGCCTGGTTAAATGCCTTTGGTTTTAACACATCCATCAACATTACTCTGTAACTTTATGCCTACTGAAATAAATTCCATTGACCCTTCAGTGGACCACCCAATTGTCTTGGAGAAGCCTCCTCCACCCTTTTGGATAACTTGAGAGAACTTCCTCCAGCTCATTAAATTACCTGTTCTTTTGTTACAGTGCTCCTCACCGCCTATTGTAATTGTGTGCTATCCTTTCTGATGGAATGTGAGTTCTATTTGAGGTACAAGCCAAACCTATTCTTCTTTATTGATTATCAAATAGCAATTGACCCAGGGTAAGCACATAAAATAAGAATGAATATGAATAAAATTGAAAAAGAAACCAGCTTCTATCTTATATGTCTTCCATACCAATTACCATCACTGCAAATTTCATCCGTGTCTTACTTGCTTGTTTTATTTTCTTGCTCTACTCTCTTCTACCATTAGGATGGATGTTGAATAAGTACAGGAAGCATTTCTCAGCACCCACAATGGTGCTGTGAAGACATCAAACACTTCACATTTTCTGAATGAGTAAATTACAAAAGTGAGATCCAGAGTCAAAGCTAGTCAATAAAGCCTGTGATGAGTGCTCTCAAATGCTGGAAGAGGTATCTTTTTAAACGTAGGGCAACATTTTATTAATGTGATGTTTACTTGAAAAAAATACTTGAAAAAAATATTTTGAGAAAGTGTACAATAATGACAAACTCAAACCTAGATAAAAGATATTAAAAAAAAGTCTCCAGGGTTTTCATTTTTCCCCCTGCTACCTCTAGGAAATAGACTTGGCAGCTGCTGTTACAAATGAAAAGAAAAATTGTCATGCACAAGGTTCATGTTCTTGTGATTGATGGACATTTCCTTTAGAAAATATGCCTATTTATAATCACAAATAAAATTCCTGTTGTCTCATGAACAACAGATCATGAGTCTTGTGGATTTGCTTCCCAAGAGTTAAATAAGCTCCTAATTCCACTTGACAGTAAGGATAAAGCTACTGTTCAACTGTGATAGATAATCCTCCATGCGGTGTTGGGCTAGAGGAGCAACAAGAAGGCAGGAGAGAGGGGACATCTATCTTGCTAAGCAATGTATGAATCGAGCCCTAAATCCGTAATGTGCTAGATGGTGTGCCTGTGTACTAATGCATACTTGATTGAATTTGGTTTAAAATGCTATGTTAAAAAATGTGCAGGTGTCTTGAGCAGGTGCACAGTTTTCTACTAATAAACAGAAGACATTAAACCTAAGGCCAGGGCTATTTTGCTGCATACAGAGATTTCACAGATGTATAGAGAGTCTATAAAATATTGTGGTAAGGGAGGGCTATTCATTCAGTCCCTCTCCAAACTCTAAATAGGGCAAACAATGTGCTAGTTCAAATGTGTGCCATGAGGGTTTTTTTTCCCTCTCTTAAAACATTTAAAGTGAAATATAATGATAATTCCTCCTCTATTAGAGTTTCATTGTATTTACATAAGTGGTTCTGAAAAACGTTGCTTTTGAAACCTCAAAAATATGTAGATATGTGGAAATCATATCATGCCATAATTTTTGAAGCACTTATGAGCACAGTTGGAATTCTAGTGTCATAATGAAAAATTGCTGTTAATTTTCAGCCTATGGAAGTGAGGAGCTGGGAGCTCAGGGTACCCCGGGGATTCGTTTGTTCATGCTACAGAGCTCTATTATTTAGGTGTGGTGAGTCTAGAAGTAGCCTTGACATTCCCTTGAGAAGACTGACTGGCAAAGAAACAGTGCTTCTCTGGTGTGGTGACTTCCTTTGAGAAAAGTTCTATGTCAGAGACATCTAATAAAAAGAAATCTGATGTATTTTCTGTATAGCTCCAATTGGGTTTGAATAAGTGTCCTACAAAAACTTTTTCATCCAAAATGTTTTAGTGTGGTTGTTTACTGTTGCAGTGTTTCTTAAATTATCACTGTGTGATTAACAATTTTCATTCTGTGCCATCCAACATGAAGGTGGTAAATTCATCTTGCATTCAGCATTAAGACAAATAAATATACATTTGATTGCTGCTGAATAACTTCTCCAATATTTGATTGTGTTCTGTGTTACCTTTATCAAAAACAACATTTATAAGATTGATTATGTGGACATGGAGATTCCCTTTTCCTAAAAAAGAAGTGAGTTTTCTACATACTGGCACAAATCTTGTGTATGCTAATGTACCTCCTTTCAAAGATTTCCATTAGTTTTTTATATTTTTAAAATTTTTTTCTGATAATCTTGGAACAGGTCATTTAGTACCATCCAAATTACAAATCATTGAGGATGCTTAAGTGCAATATTTGTGAGATTTAGTGCCACTTTTTCTCCCCCCCTCAAACAGTGTACCACAAATGTTGGTATCCCAAACAGTGTGGATGGAAATGAGAGGCAGGGTAGGGTAACAAGGGGTTTGAATAAGGATTAATATGGATGAGTAGTCCATTTGTGCATATGCAAACGGAATAAAGAAACCTGCTGAAATGGCTTTTAATAAATAGAAATGCAAAAAAATAGTTTAACACATTTAGTTAAGCATGGAGTCCTATATGGTATATGTCAAATGTGGTGGTTGTCAAATATCTCTCCAGAGTAATATCTTATAAAAGCTAATAGCGATCTCAGTTGGTTCACCTGTATTTAAAATGTGCAAGAAAAATTTCAAATACTTGTTGCAGCAAGTTTTATATAACAAGTGCATGTGCTTGTGTTAATAAGTCATTTGTTAAAAAATCTTATTTTTTTGTATTTCAACACAAGAATGTGCTGATGGTAGTATTCTCTATGTATACTACAAATTCTATGGTAGCTTTGTTGTATAGTACTCTACAATTATTTCAGTAAGTCATAGGAATGACAAAAAAGTAGGGGCAAAGGTAAGGGACAATAATAGGAGAGGGACGTTATTGAGATACATCAGCACATGTGTGGAAATGTCATAATAAAATTTCTGCTTAGCCTACTAGTACAGCTATTCTAATGAATACGATTGAAGTATGTAAAGTAGAGAGACATAAAATATGCTTCTTGTTTGAATCATTTTTAAATTATGCATTCTAATTCATAGAATATCAAAAATAGAAAAGATTCTATGCTGTATATATAAAATATTTATGTATGAGGGCCAGGGAAGTGCAGACAGTTACCTTGCCAGAACCACTGAGTTCACAATACCAGCCTGTCTCTCCTGAAATTCCTTTGCATCAAAGGACTCTGTTTTTTTTTTCCTGATTCACAGTAGCAATAAATAAAAGTGTAGCCCAGTTATTATTTAGAACTGCCAGTCTTACAGCCTGAAAGCTATAGGCAGTAATCAGACAATCTCTAAGGAGAAAAACGTCAACAAACTTTGGATGGCCACAGCACAGTTGTTGCAGCAGTAACAGAAGCTCTATGTGAAGAAGGGCCTTAACAAGGGCACAGAGTGGAATGCACGTGTCCTATGATGGATGCTGCTGGAGGAAAATGCTTGGTGCATTTTTACTACTAATATTTGGAAAGAGAGGAGTCCAAGAGTTTTGTATATGACTCACGCTCTCAGAAACGGAGTATGTGAATCCTAAGCAAATATAAATGTTGGATATTGGTATAGAATGCCATTGCTGTCTGATGTATAGGCATCTGTCTATGACTCCTCTTTGTCTCATTTCTCAAAAATGGACAAATGGCTTGACTTAAAAAAAATTCTGGTACAAAATTGAATCCTAAACCAGCAAGAGAAATTCATACACAATGAATTCACTTGTTAAGATGGTTAGATGTATGCCAACGAAGATGCTAACCGGTTTCCTTTTTCTTTTATCTCAAGATCTACTCTTGGATATTATTGAGGGAATAATCAGTCTGTTTTTTGTCTTGATATTTTTTTCAAGACTTTAAAATCTCACCATTTGTTTTGTTTCCATGGTGGGTGGGGAGAGGGGGAGTGAGACAGGCTCATTGGACCCTACAGGATGCATGGACTGTGATTGCTGATTTTAATTCACTGTAGTACAGAAGCACACAAGATTCTGACAGCTTTAAACCTCTGCGGTCCCCAGCATGTTGATTTTTCTACTCCATATATTTAATTTTCTTTTAAAAATGTATCATATTTCGCTGCACATTCATTTGCTTTTCAAATTGTGGCTGCCTAGCTAAGGCTTGTGTACCAGGTGCCATGTAAAAGCATGTTAAAAGTAGATAAAAGCAATTTACCCTGCCCTCTAATTAGAAATGTCTCATCTTTACCACTGACAATAGCAGTATGCAGCTGTGGCAGTGGAGAGATAATAGCAGCTGGAGTAGGGAGAAATTAAAGATATGCTGGCTGATGCAGAGTGTCACCTCTCCATTGCTCAGCCTGGGTGGGCTTCAAGGATGAAGAGGGGTGTTTTTAGAACTGCCTTTTCCCTCACTGTGTGCATTTGTTCTATTTGAAGAATACAATTTTTAAAATCTTATATTTTCTAAAAGGCAGAAGACAGGGTAAGGGGAACAAGTTAGAAGTGAAACTTTCTCAGTGGCTCACCATATAAAATGAATTGGTACCTAGTCCTTTAGCCCACCAACCATTCCACACCTGTTGGGTGCACGTCACTGTACACACTGGAATGAAGTGTATGAAGTCTGGAGAGGAGGCAGGACTACTTGGAGTTTGCTATTCAGAAGGGTTATTCTCATAAAGATTGAATCTGGTATGTTACCATCATTCACCACGTGCTGAGGGAAGATTAAGCTGAAAAGCGGTCACTGTCCTGAATGGGCTTTGGCAGTGAGTGATTGTTCAGAAACACTTTAGAGAAATGGTCAGCCTGAGTGAGGGACATGTAAGGAAACTCCATGATGCCATGTCATCTAGCACATCAAATAACTACTGAGAGAGATAAGTTTTCCTGATGAGGAGAAAAGGCTTTTGATAGGGAACTGAAAGATCTTAACAGCAGTGGAGAATTAATCCTAGATTATATGGAGCTATGTGATTTATATTGTAATTAATATCCTAGTAAACTTATACACTAATGAAACTAGAGAGGAAAGATGATGGATTATATAGAAAGGAAAGTTTAAGCAGTAACTTTTGGATGCTGGTTGAAGCCAGGCACGTTGGCTCTTATGAGAAAGTATATTATTCATGTGGAAAAAGACCATAGCATGTAGTAATTAGGTTTATGTTAGTGTGCTTGCTGTAGAAATGAGAAGGGAAAAATATTCACCTTAAGAGATATATGTTTGGGTTAAAGGAGAAGTCCTTCAGATTTTATTGGCTTGCAAAAATAAAAGCACAGCAAAAGCTTATCAAAACAGTGGCAATAAGATATTAAGTAAAAATATATAGATTTATGGAAGAAAGAAATGGCTTAATATTTTATATTTCAAATAACACATTGAGTTAAAATGGGACACTGAAAAGATGTTGTACAATCATGACTGAAATTGTAGAATTATTTGACCCATGATAGTATTTGTAACAAAGTAGCAAGATGAGTCCTTTGTAGAAGTGGAATGCTAGAGAATAACATTACAAGGAATGGCAGAACAATGTGTGATGGGATAAAAAAGGGATATGAAATAAAGGGTGGGGTTCTGTCAAGAGGTGATTGTGAAAAAACTACAATAGAAGACAGTTTCAAGAGGGAAGAAGTTCAGGACAGCCATGGCAGGCACAGTGTCTCCTGCCTGTAATCCCAGCGGCTGCTGTGGCAGAGATGGGAAGAGACTGCAGTTCATGCTAGCCTGGACAAAATAGTTGCAAGTTTCTGTCTTAATCAATAAAGCTTGGCATGATGAGGCATATCTGCATACCCAGCCACATAGGAAGAATCAGTAGAAGGATCAAGGCCCAACCGAACCCAGACATAAAATGTGAGACATGATTCCCAAACAACTAAGGCAGAGAAGGCTAATGGCAGTGTTCAAGTCGTAGAGGACCTGAACTCAAATCGCAGTACTGGGAAGAGAAGGACAATTACGGGGAGGAGGAAGAAGAGACATAAGGTGACTGATTTCCCTGAAAGTGGTAAATCTCTTTGAGAGAGGGGTAGCAATGGAAAGCCAGAGGATTCAGGAGGAATAGGATGGTGAGCAGAATGTTCAATGGCTGAATGGAACCACCGAGGATATTGATAGCAGAAGCAAGTATTAGCACCATCATGTGACCAACTTAAGTAGAGCCTAGGAAAATTGTTACATTGACATTTCTCCGCAGGAATTAACTATGTGGGGATGAGAATGAAAAGGGGGTGAAAGTGAGGTCCATATGTATACAGCTCTCAAATATATGCTTCAGTAACATGGGGAAATGTACACTCTAGTTGGGAGGAAGAAGTATTAACTAAAAAATGGCATCGGTATTATCTCAAAAATGATCATTTCACTTTACTTCTCAGAATAACATATGGATCTATAATGGTTTGGCTGGATATCCCTGAGAATATTGCTAGGATGCAGAGAGACATATACAAACAACAACATCAATAGCAACATCACCACCACCACCAACAAAAATCCCGCAAAAAAACGAATTATTACCTTTGTGGAGGCAACCGACAGAAAGAGGGAGGAGCCTCGGAAATAGAGAGATTGGGCACCAGGAATGAGTGAGGTTGCCCCATGAGTTGTGATCGTAGAGAGCATATAATACAAATCAACAAGATTTGGTATCTTTTATGGTCAGAGATGTTGAACATTTTTTCTTGTGTCTATTGGCCATTTTTTTCCTCTCCAGAAAGGTCTATTTTTAAATTCGTTAGCTCACTTATTAATGGGGTGGTTGTTTTTTGAGGATTTGTTTTATTTGGGGGGGTAATATTTTGAGTTCTATGTACATTTTAGATATGAGGACCCTGCTAGTGAAGATTTCCCAGTCTGTGAGCTTTCTATATATCTTGCTAGCTATGTCCTTTGCCATGGATAAGTTGCCATTGAATGTAATCCAGTTATCCAGCCTTTCTTTGATTAGTTGTGTTTCTGGATATTTATTTAGGAAGTTTTGACCTGTGCCAAGGAGCCCTAGTGTTTCCCCTGTCCCTTTTTGTAATATTGTCAAGGTATCTACTCTTACCTTGAGGTCAAAACCACACTGAGATTCTACTTCACACCAATTAGAATGGCCATTATCAAGAATACAAATAACAACAGCTGCTGGTGGAGATAGAGCCAAAGGGGAATGCTACTTCAAGGTTGGTGGGAATGCAAACTTGCTCAACCACTCTGGAAAGCATCATGGAGGTTCCTCAAAAGACTAAACATAGAGCTCCCCAATGACCCAGCAATCACACTCCTGGGCATTTACCCAAATGATCACAAAGAAGGCCATGCTAGAGCTAGGAGCATGACCTTGTTCATTACAGCATTTTTTTAACCATAGCTAAGATATGGAATCAACTCAGGTGCCCATCTATTGAGGGATGGAATAAGAAAATATGGCATGTATACAAGAGAGAATTCTACATTTCTATCAGAAAGAATGATACAGCCACATTCATAAGGAAATGGAAAGACAGGAAAAGTCATATAAAGTGAAGTAATGCAGACCTAAAGAAACACAGGCTCCATGATTTCCCTCATTTCTAATAATTAGTATATGTCTAGGATAGTACTAGCAGAGGATCACAATATCTCAACAGCTATGTATGTATGTCCATATAGGATAAGGCTAAATGAACTGATGTTAATCAAAATGAAATCCATGATATGGAAACAAGAGGGTTTTCTTGTTTTGTTTTCTATTTTAATATACAGATCACAGTTATTTCCTTTTCTCTCTCTACTGAATTTTATTGTCAGGATAACATATAGAGGCATTACAGTTACAGTCTTCAGGTAATGGGTACATTACTTCTTGAACATTGATACCCCTTCTCATGTGTTGTCCCCCCAAATCATCATGATTTTCCCCTTCCCTTCCTTATTTCAAATAAACAAGTAAACATATACCAGGTAAAAAGTCAGATACAGTAACTACTTGAGATAAACCATAAGGGGAAAAAAAGAGAAGAGAAATCACATAGCACATTAAGAACAACAATCACAATGATAAACCTCTTGTTTGCATATCCTAGAGTTCATTTCGCTTAGTCTCATCCTATATGGCCAAATGTACATAGATGTGAACTAATTATTACAAATGAGGGAGTCCACGGAGTCCATGTTTCTTTGGGTCTGGCTTATTCAATTACTATCAGTATTTCCAAGTCTTTCCATTTCCTTACAAATGGAGCATTGTCATTCTTTCTGATGGCAGCGTTGAATTTCATTGTGTATGAATAGCTCATCTTGGCCAAACTTTTGCCCCTACATAGCTATTCTTCAAATAAAAGTTCACAACTTTCTCCCTCTGTCTATGGTGCATTAAAAACACAAGGGAGGGGCTTTGTTTAACAACTGGAAAACACGGAAGAGCTGAAAGGTGTAAGATAAAAGGGGAGAATTCAACAGCTAGGAGAAATGTAGAACATTATGTCTAGGCAAAAATGTCACTTTGAGCACGCTTTCCATCTGAATTACCAGAGACATTAGGAGAGGGAGTGTGAGGCAAACTTCCACTTATATTCTGAAGAAGGTAGTTCAAAATATCAGTTGCCTTGATGACTACTAGGGACCAACATTTTGGATGCATATTGACCATGAACTTGTACAAGATAATTTGTCACCGACACTGACATTATTAATGATAATAATAATAATACTTCTGCTCATTAATATCATAGCCCTGAGAAGTTACCCTCTAAAGTTAAATATGATCTTATATATTTAAAACAATTTGCTAGATTTCTACCCAGGTTTGCTGTGGCTCTGTTTATGTACAGTGGCACTAACAGCTGGGCGCCAGTTCTACTAGCTTGAGTAGCAGTTTCCTGTCTTTGTCAAAGTCTGGGCTGGCTTGCTATTTCCTGCTTGATTCTCAGCAGTTCCATCAACATGTGACCAATAGCTCTAGGAATCTTCCACTAGAGATATTTTATTTAGATAAATCTTGCATTAATAGTCAATGAGAAGTTGTAATTCCTACTAGGAGACAAAAATATATCTCATTCTTTAGCAGGAGATAAATCAAAATCCAAAGGATTGTGTATGCACATGAAGTATGTGCTGGTACAAATGTATTTAATAGTTATATCCATATAAGATCCTACTCAGGATCATGAGAATTTTAGCTAAAAGAATTAATAAAAAGTGCAGTTATATTGGATATCTTGCCATTGAAAGTCATATTGAGTTCCTTTTTAAAGATTTCATTGCCTCTGATGTACTCTTATTTAAATTCTGTTCACTTTGAGAGAAGCAAGTCTGTTTAAAAATGGCCAGATATAATTCACTGATTTTCCTAGGGCTTGATTACAGTCACTTTATCTAACAAGAAAGATATAATCACATATTTTATTATGATTTCTTAACACGAGAAAACATTTCATGATTATTTTCCCCTCTTCATCTTCTAATATTCGTTTGGACTACTCCATGTGACAAGGCATCTGTTTGCTTCCATCCTGTAACCTAGCCACATCAGTGCTTTTAAGAACTCATGCCATTTGGAAACATGTGTTCAGTGTGGCGTGGTGGCCCATGCTTGTATCCCTAGCACTTGAGAAGCTGATGCAAGAGGATCGTGAGTGTGAGGACAGCCAGGGTTGCACAGTGAATTCATTCTTGTAATTCATCCACTCAGGAAGCAGGGGCGGGAAGGTTTGAAGTTCAAGGATAGCTTATACAAAGTTAACATAAGATCCAATTTCAAAACACAAAATCAAATGGAAAGTCAGGGAAAATATCCAGGGTTAGAGCAAGTCAGAGACCCTGGATTCCATCTCTAATGTTCTTCACCCTCAAAAAGCGAGACCGTAGTGCAGAAATCTTTTATTGAATTATTCACTATACTACAGATAGTACACAAAATACCTGACATCCTTCAAAGCAGGTGTTGCTTTCTATAATTAACTTATTAGGAAAAGGCACTTTTAAGAGCCAACATTCTCAATAAAATCATTGTGGAAAACTGAAGTGAAATTAATGGCCAATTGAGCATAATCTGGCCAATCTACAACCCTTATACATAAACAATCATACTAACATGTGTAATTTTTTATTTAAATGGTATACATATTAACTATAATAAACAAGTATTATTGAGTAAAATTTAATTGCCAGTATCAATACAAGTGTATAGTTGTACTTTAAGATTTTCATATTAACTTGTTTATTTTAATCTGATACCTCTTTTTATCTATCACTGAAATTGAACCTATGACCTATGGCTTAACACAACATCTAATGTTATCAGGACTAAGCTGAAGCCAGAGAAAAAGAAAAGAACTACTAATTTTGTAGTTGTAGACAGCAAAAGCTACAGAGTAAGGGTGCCTCACACCTATAATCCTAGACTTTTAGAAGACTAAGATTCAAGATCATCCTTCCAAATGAGCTTTGGCAGAAAAGTTTGCAAGACTCAATCTCCAAAAATTAAACAGCAAAAATCTGCACTGGTGGCATGTCTCAAGAGGTGGAGTGAAAGATGAGCTGTTGTGAGGCCCTGAGAGATTGAACACCCTGTAACAACTGACAATAAAAGAAATAATATTGGGGGTAGCATGCATGAAGCCCTGGGTTCGATTCCTCAGTACCACATAACAGAAAAAGTCAGATGTGGTGCTTTGGCTCAAGTGGTAGAGCACTAGCCTTGAAAAAGCCCAAAGATAGTGCCCAGGCCCTGAGTTCAAGCCCCAGGACTGCCCTCCTCTCAAAAAAAAACCCCAGAAAGAATATTAAATTCCTTTAGTAACACAGGTGACGGAACTGTGTTAGAGACAACATCAGGACCATGAATTCCAAAAGGGAGCATTTTTGTGGACTGTGTGATGTCATGATTAAACACCAAGCAGATGGGTTCTAGGAGAATGCTCAAAATGAAAACACCAGATGCAGTCAATGTCATAATGCAATAATTGAGCCAGGCATGGTGGCTCATGCCTGTAATCCTAGCTGTTCAGGAGGCTGAGACCTGAGGATTGCAGTTCAAAGCCAGCCCAGGCAACAAAAGAACCTGAGACTCTTATCTCCAATTACCCTCTAGAAAATGAGAAGTGGAGCTTAGCTCAAGGGTAGGGCATAGGGCGTAGCCACGAGCTGAAGAGCTCAGGGACAGCACCCAGACCCAGAGTTCCAGCCTCAGGACCCACAAAAAAAAATAGGCAATAATTGAAAAAAGGCTAGGAGGCAGGCACAGGGATACAGGAATCACATCACTACATGCAAAGTCAAGCAGAGAACAGAGTAAAGCAATCTCAAGGAATAGTGTCTGTTCTTTGGAGTAAGCTGAAGGGCCACAGCTCCCCATATCTTTAAAGATTCTACCCTGATCTGAGACAGGTGAAATAACAATGTTCAGGAAAAGAAAATCTACTTCCATCATTGCAAAGATATAAATGAGACAAAGGGAAATAATGTTCCCTTGCCCAAGATGGATTGAAATTCCCTGCTGAGACTTGGGTTAGAAGTATTATGTCTCAACCCACCTTGCATAGTGACTACAGTTCTCATTAGTCTCTCTGCCTTAGTCCCTTATGGGGGGAAGGCCTTAAGGGACCAGCACTTGAATATATTATACCAATTTGCATGTCAGCAGGGATTGTTGGAACTCAAATTCAGTACCTGTCACATTGTGGCAGTAAAAAATACTCAACCTTTGAAGCTGGACAGACTTGGTTTGAATCTTCCTTCTCTGCTACTTAACCTATGTCACTTCCATCCAAATGTTCAACTTCTCTAATATACAGGAGCAAGCTTAAATACATGGAAAGGGCCTGGGAAACAGCTGGTTTATAGAGTTGCCCAAGATTCAGCCAGTTTTGTTGACTTCTTTAGACATTCAATGATAATCTAAGGTCAATAGAACAATGAATCAGCGAGGCAGGCTGCAGTAAGTTCCAAGCATTTGATTTTCTTTAATAAAATAGTTTAAATATGCTGGATGCCAGTGACTAACACTTGTACTCTAGATACTTAGGAGGATGGGGTCTAAGGATCACATTTCAAAGTCAGCCCAGAGAAGAAAAGTTCCTAAGATTCTTATCTCCAATTAACCACCCCAAATCTGGAATTAGAGATGTGGCTCAAGTGGTAAGAGCACTGCCCTTGAAGGTTAAAAAAAAAGCAAAAGGACCATGTTGCTATGTTGCTAGAATAAACACACACACACACACACACACACACACACACACACACTTCTTATGCAGCTGAGTCGTACAAGAAATGACTTTTGTCTCTCAAGGGTGAATAATTATTGTGCTTTGTTATTGTTTTTTATTCTTATTATCTTGTATTTGCATATGAATAGGAGATCTGGTTATCCCACTGGTGTCTCAAATCCAATATATCTAAAATAAAATATACTACTTGCTGACAAAACAGTTCTTGTTCATTAATTCTCCATGACTTTATGGCACCAATTATCTCTCAGTTCTCTATGATTTAAATATGACAACGTAGATTCAAAACCGATATTCCATGTGTGGGGAAGGAGAAAGGAAGTCCTGTTGTCATGATTCTCTGGAAATGAGAAATACATGAGAATGTTGAGTTGTCACACTAGTAAGAATGATATTGACAGACATTTAGTGCGCAGGGACCAGAGATGCTAACCTATCTCCAATGCTGGCCATTCGAGGACTCAAATCACAAAGGCCATGTAGATCCCATGGAGAACTTTGAAGAGAAGTCAATCACTAAAAAGCCTTCTGCTCACCTTCTTCCAGTTTCCATACTTGTTTTCACTGCACGGACCCAGGCTCAGCATTACTTTGAATGTTTGAATGCTACTGCTGGGAAAGAATTCAAAAGGTCATTGACATCAGGAAAATGAGGCCAATAGGTTAACTGCATGGCGTAAGTGACATAACTACTTGATTACAAAGCTCGACCTCAGGCTCCTTCCTTCTTGCACTGACCTCTAACACTTCCTTAAGGTTATAATATCACCTAATTGTTCTTCATATTCAAATTCATCCTTCTCTCTCTCCATTACAAAGCTAACTACAAAATCTCCTTAAGGAATCACTCCCAGATACATCACATCTTCACGACAGACAGCATCCATTGGTGCTGTACCAGTTGCCTGTTAAGTACAGGCTGCTCATGCTGTTATCCTGGACCACCTACCATGTAGACCAACCAGGCCTTTTATTTTTCTTTGGTATTTAAACCTATTCTCCTTCTGAGTTTTTTTGAGTGACAAGCTGTCCTTCTGGATAACTTCCAAATACAAATTGGGCGTTTATATCTTCCCTCAAGCTGCTCTACTGCCTCACTTTTTAGTTTTCCTTCCTGTAAATTCTCTATTGAATTCAAATATCTCCTCTTCCATGTTTTTTAAAACCTTCATGTATATTCTTTGTCACCTTTAACACATCATAATGAATACTGTCATTACCACAGGCTGCTTGGCACTATTGCTATTTGCAGATTTTGTTCTGTTTGAGGACAGAGATTAGCTGCAGCATCTTATCCATAGGGCACTCAGGGATGTGTAAGGTGCAAAAGATGTGGTGGCTAAGCTGGGACAGAAAATTTGCCAGAAGGGAAAGGAAAGCTTTCCAATCTTAATGTGTTTTACCTATGAAAACTTTAAGAACTGCTCACTCACAATCAAGATTCCTATATCATTATAAATGAAATTCTGTGAACATGAGTTTCAGTGTTAAAGAAAACACAAGGCAAGGACATCATGCATGCTTTCTGTTGCCCTAAATGGAAGTTTAGTGTACCTTTGTCATCTAACTTACCTTGTCAGCAGTGAAGATGGGAGTAAATAAAAATCAGAGCAGGTTCCTCTACCTTTTAGATATAAACTCCTCAGTTATCCATAAGACAATTGAAATGAATCTCTCAGCCTATATAACTGAGAATCCTGGGCATCACCAGTTGACATTGAAGTTGGTTTAGAACCATAATTATGCAAGGGCAATATTTTAAAAATAAAGTCATTTCAGTTATCCACTACTGTATGATGTAAGACTCCACTAATAATAAGAAGAAGGTACAGTAGAGGAATGGTAGAATATTTGGCTGAACTCATTATATTTAAATATGCAATATGTATGTATACATTGTTATAAAGAATATTTATTCCATTCTTACTTTATAAATTATTTTATTGAGAAAACTTGTATTTTCTTAATGTGAAAAAAAGTTTGAAAAAAATCTCATAATTAATCAGGCCCAAAATAATGTACCATGAGAATTTTTTGAGTATGGAAAGACCAAAGAAACAATATTATTTAAAGACTATAATCCAGTTTAGAAGAACAGAGTCTCAAACTTCAAATCATAGAACTTGTTTTATGGTAATTTTTAAATTTCAGAATAATCTGGAAATTAAACTTTTCTGTCATGATTGTTTCTCTAGTCATTAGAGTGATTTTACAGTGGCAAAATTTTTGGTAGTATTAGAACTGAAATTATTCCATTTTATTTAGTTGATTAGTTGATTTTATTTTTAGATAGAGGGTGGTTTTTTTTAATGGGACTGCTATTTTGGTATTTGAAACATTGGTTTAAAAAGCTGTTTTTTATGGCTGGGATTGTGAACTAGTGATAGAGTGTTTGCCCAGCATGTTTGAGGCCCTGGATTTAATTCTTGGTGCCATATACAAGGAAAAAAAACAGAAGTTGGTGCTGTGGCTCAAGTGCTAGAATGTTAGCCTTGAGGAAACTTAAGGACAGTGCCCAGGCCCTAAATTCAAGATGCAGGACTGAAAAAAACAAACAAACATTTTATCCTGAAGGGACATGATTAATAAGTAATACCATACAATGTTATAATTTAGTCTTTTCCTGAATATGTTTACTTAAAAAACTTACTGCATAAAATCTATTAATTAAATTCTCTTGATATTCTCTTTATAATAGGATGCTGTACAAAGTTTTCTACCTGAACTTTGGAACAAGCTATTAGGATTATAAATGAATGTTTCACTCATTCCACTTTATATGTTATGGCACAAGATGCTATATCTCCTTATACTAAGTTGCCATATAGAGTTCAAGAGTAAACATTTGACTTAAAATCATCCTATTGTTCATTCATAGCTTGCATTCTGCCCTAAAAATTCTTTTTGGTATAAAAAGGGCATTCCTCTTCTCTGCTGAATGCTTCAACAAGTCATGTTTACTGTAACCAGGAGATGAAATTTCCAAACAAACCCTGGTGTTTACAGCACTTGGGGAGGCATGTGGCCTGCCATTCTAGTCTCTAACAAGCATGGGCCCCACCTGCTCTTTGGCTTTAGCTTAATAAGTTGGTTGGGCCATGGCACAAGTGTGAGAACATGAGAATGTGAGATGCCGCAGGCCAGGTGACATGCCAGTGCTGAAGAGCTGGTGCATGGCAGGGTATCAGTGTGTACATAGAAAGGCCACATGCCACACCAAAATGTTGCAGCCACTTCTCCCAAATTAGATGGATAATTTCCCTTCCATTATGCTCTCACAAACATGTTGCAAAACAATGAGAATCAAGCTAGACTAATTTCAAAGTTCAGGCGTTCAAATGAGTGACAAGTGAATACTCATTTCTTTTGGGGGTTGATTGACAGACTGTTTTTAAGCCCTGCTTATGTATAGTTACCGTAATATTTTTCAGGCAACAGAAATCATTCTCATAGGTATAATTCTTCTGTCGTAGCCAAATTCTTCAGAGCAGTAAATATCATTTCTTTTTAGTCTGAAAGAGGGAAGTTACGAGAAGAAATTTTCCAAGATCTCATGGACTTCTTAGTTTTCTCTGCATTTCATACTTTCCATGTGCTATCACCAGTTCCATGCTGCTAACACCACTGCAGTTGAATTCATTTCAAGTATTGCCAGGAAAGGATAAGGGAAAAATAATTACACTTTTAAAATTCTGTTGGGTCTAGTGTGGGTAACAGAATTCATAAATGTGCAATGTCAGGTAGCCTGAGGTATTTTCAGAGTTCTGAGTCCACTGATGAATAAGTATATGAATATAAAAGTTGAATAAAACTTATATGCCTTATTTGCTTTATATGAACAATAGAAGACTCCATTTCAGGCCAAAATACTTTTGAAATACTCCACAAATTAGAAAGGAAGTTTACTTTCCTGATGAAAAGGCATCAGTAAAAGTCCTAAAAAAAGTCTCTGCTACCCAATTTTAACATACACATAACATATACATTTCAACATGGTTTCCAGTGTTGAATTTTATTTATTTATTTATTTATTTATTTATTTATTTGCAATTCCTGGGGTTGACCTCAGGGCCAGAGCACTGTCCTTGGGTTTTCTCAAAGCTAGAGTTCTACCACTTGAGCCACAGCACCACTTCCAGCTTTTCTACATATGTGGTATCAAGGAATTGAACCCAGGTCAAGCACTCTGCCACTAGGCCAAAGTCCCAAACAAGTGTTGGATATTTTTATACTTACCATTTTCTCTTTTGTTCTCCTAATCACACATGAGCACCTAAGGAGCAGAACCATTTTTGTTATATGACATTTAATGTATTTCTCTTAATGGTAGACAGAAATCAAAGAAAATGATTTTGACAAATATTACTTTATATGATCAGAAGCACATAGACATTGCAATTTGTATTCCTTCCTTAAAAGAAAAAAAACTGAAAATTACATGAATATATGGAAAGCCATATGATTTTAAGTGTGTAATTTAAATTTTATATAGTATTATGGCTGTTATAAATGCTCCATGACTTTCTGAAAATATTTCTCTAGGGTAAGAGAACACCCTACAGGATATTTGGATTTAAGAATGTGTGGGATTGAATGTGATTTACCATCACCAGAAACACAACATCTTCCTCATCTAGAGACCACTAGTACTCTGCTGTGTTTCTAATGCTATGTTGCCCAACAAAAGGTATTTAGGGAACTCTTTCTTTTAAATTTCCTTTCTGTCTGCTAAGAAAATTATAGCTTGTCAAATGTTTTATGTTTCTCCAGAGAACATTAGAATTAATGCCCTCATTCTTTTTGCCTAATCTGGGTGATTTCTACCATCTTTTAAGCCTGGAGTTTTAATCAGAATATCATCCCTTTGAAGCAACTTGTGAAACAGAGATTTACAGCTCAGGTCCTGCATCCTGATGAGCACACACACTAGGATACTGTGAAGGCGAATACTGAGACTCTGGGAAGACAGCATCCAACTGGAACTCAGGTGTCAGTCAACAGAGTGTGGGTGGAACTGGGGAGATAGTGTGATTATGAAATACTTGATCTCCATTTGGAGCAGTCTTACCTCATTTTCAAAATTTTGCTTAATTCTTATAACACAAATAATGTCATTATAGAAATGATGCTACCGGGTATATTGTATATATGTGTATTTATTTATTTGAAATAGGGAAGGGAAGGGGGAAAACAGGATGATTGGGAGGGGGTAGGAGGAAGGAAAAGGGGACAAAAATATGAGAAGGGGTATAAAGATTCAAGAAGTAATGTACCCATTACCTGATGAACATAACTGTAACCCCCTATACATTATCCTGACAATAAAATACAATTTAAAAAAGAAATGTTTTACAAAGGGTTACATTGTCACGAGTCAGGGAATGAGTACTTTTCCTTTCACACAGTGTCAACTATTCCCTCATTGTCTCCCAGTCCCCCTCCCATCTCCACTCACCAGTTGTACAGTTCCCTTTCACAATATCCAGTGCTCTCTACTTATGCATTTTTTTCACCCTTTTGGACATAAAACTTGCTAGGCAAGCACTTTACCACTGAGCTACATCTCAGCCCCCTAATTTGTTTTTAAATGCCAACTAGCAACTTCTGAGTTAGAGAAGTTGCTTCAATGTATTAAGTTTGTATACTCTATGAATTCCATAATTTGTAGAATTAAAGCTCTGTTTGAGGAGTAATACAAAGTCAAAATTATAAACAAATTTTAAATTTTCTCTGATCTTTACTTTTGGTCTTCACTTTAAAATTTCTCACATGCCGGCCGGGAGTTTGGCCTAGTGGTTAAACTGCTTGCCTAGCATGCACGAAGACCCGGGTTCGATTCCTTGGTGCCACATACATACAAAAAAGCCAGAAGTGGTGCTGAGGCTCAAGTGGTAGAGCTCTAGTCTTGAGAAAGTCCAAGGACAGCGCCCAGGCCCTGAGCTCAAGCCCAGGACTGGCAAAAAAAAAATTCTCACATGCATTTCATCATATTGTTGAATGAAATGATGGCCCCTTCTTGTCTTATAGTACATGTATACCTGATCAATTATATCTGCAAAGTATCTTTCAGTTGTCCACCAACTTTCCTTTGCATTTTTCTTTTGAATCCCTATCTATGAGACTCTAGGAAGTAAACTTAGGATAGTTCTTAGAATTAAAAGACAGGGAAAGAATAATCACTTCCTTAAGTAATCTGCTTAAAGTCAAAATACTTTTGACCCCCATCCACTTGAGCCCAGTTTGGAATTTAGAGCTTACAATGCCACTTTATCATTTTGTAGGCTATTAACAAACACTGATCAACTGACCAAGAAAATGTCACTGTGGAATATGTTCTGCTCTCTCAGAATTACTACATTATGTCAATAAATGAGAGTTAATTTTGCTGGAAGGCTAGAAATAGTGATATAAATATTTTTATGACAGTGGGATGTGGTGGCTCATGACTGTAATCCTATCTACTCAGGAGGCTGAGATCTGAGGATCAAGGCTCAAAGCCAGCCCAGGCACAAAAGGATCTGAGACTCTTATCTCCAATTAACCTCTAGAAAATGGGATGTGGGACTTGGCTCGAGGGTAGGGTGGTAGTCTTGAGCTGAAGAGCTCAGGGACAGTTCTCAGGCCAAGTTCATGATCCACAAAAAAGAAAAAAAGAAAGAAAGAAAAACAGAAATATTTTCATGAAAATAGGCAAAACTAAGGACTAATATTTAAATGAGTGTCAGTATTCTAATACTGAAGATAAACACAAAAGACAAAGGTGCTCTGGAGACTGATGGAAGAAATGAATTTTAGAAATTTTAAAAGAAGAGAAAAGATATAATCAAGTTTCAACCCTGAAGATCTGAGGATTGTGGTTCAAAGCCAACCAAGGAGATATGAGACTCATATCTCCAATTAACCAGTCTAAAACTTCTGTGGTTCAAGTGGTAGAGTGCTAGCATTAAGCACAAAATGTCTCAAGGACCGTGGCCAGGCCCTGAGTTGAAGCTTTGCAACCAAGAAAAGCAAACACACCCCAAAGCCAAAAAAACCCCCACAAAACAAAAACAAAAAGCCAAAACTACTACACTGAATCTCATTTTACCATAAAAAATATTACAGTCTTGGACTTTTTTTATTACATTGATCTAATTTCTATTTCTCTTAAGTTTAAAAATATTGCTTGCATTATATTCAAAACACATGTAAGCAAAACTTGAGTTTTGTAAAGCCAAGTACCTAAGTAGATTTTTTTTTACTGTTTGTTAGAAACTGTTCTGACCCATTTCACAGGACACCAGGATTAATACAAATGATCTCCTCACATGACTGTGCTCTTACTTTAACAGTATGATTTGCCAAGCCACACATGGAAATTTTAAAAGAGAGATATTTTTCTTGACCTGAAATGAGGACCACACATACACTTTAGTGAATTGAAAACAGCTGTGTACAGTCTTTGGCACAGGGAAATTCTTTGAAGAAGTACATCTGTATGGTCAGTTTGGGCTTTGATACAATTGCCCTTAATGTATTTACATATAAATAGAAAGATGTTGAATTGCTTAAAAACACTTCAATCGTTGAAGCACTTCCTCCTTAAATTCTTTCATATTCTATAGCTTACATTTTACCTGGTTCTGCAATTAAAACTGTGAATGCAAATATAGAGTATTAATTTGAAGGATGATACTACCTTTAAAATATTTGAAATATTAGGAGATTGCAATTCTAGTCTCAGCTGTACAAAGATGCAGTGCAAATAATTTAATCCAGGTATCAGTCTGCTTTCTTGATTAGTGAGATTAACAATGCTTTTCACTTACTGGCATTCTTGGAGAAGCTTTCAAAAGTATATGGAGTATATGGAGTAATATAGGTTTCTGCAAATTACATAATTGTAATTACAGGCAGTGTTCCTTTTGTCAATTTTCAGAATGTGTCACCTCTCATATTTTGAAAAATTACTGTCATATTTTATTTTGGGGGGGAAACATGAACTGGAATGAGCAGGTACTGAGGTTCTAAAATTAAATAGATGTAGAGAAATACATATATTATATCAAGGATTATTTTTGTGTGTATGTGTAACCTATTGGTGTTTCAACACTAGACCTGGGCTTTTTCACTGTCCCTTGGATTTTTTACTAAAGGTTGACACTGTACTATGTGAGCCACAGCTCCATATCTAGCCTTTTCTTTTTTCTTTTTGCCAGTCCTGGGCTTGAGCTCAGAGCCTGGGCACTGTCCTTGGACTTTCTCAAGTCTAGAGCTCTATCACTTGAGCCATAGTACCATTTCCAGCTTTTTTCTATGTATGTGGTACCCAGGAATCGAACCCGGGTCTTCATGCATGCTAGGCAAGCACTCTACAGACCAAACTCCCGGCCCACACACATGTAGCTTTTTGATCATGGCTTTTTCTGCTCCGGATGACTTTGTACCGAAATATTCAATCCATCTTCTTGCGTAACTAGGATTATAAGCATCTGTCACCACTGCTCAGCTTACTAATGTTTATTATAGCACCTTTTAGTGCAGCAGGCAGTACTTTAGTCTCATAATGATGTTTATTATTATTATTATTACTTGTTATTGTATTTGTTGTCAGGGTGATATATAGAGGGGTTACAGTTACATTCGTCCGGTAGTGGATACATTACTTCTTGAACATTGATATCCTTTCCTATGTTTTTCTTCCACTTTTCCTTCTCCCCAATCATCTTGTTTTTCCCCTTTTCTTCCTTATTTCAAATAGACACATATACAATATGATCAGAAACAAAGTCAGACTCAGTAACAGCATGACATAAAACATATGGGGAAAAAAGAGAAAAGAAATAATTTCACATAGTACATTAAGAACAATAATCACAAAGATAAACCTCTTGTTTCCGTATCTTAGAGTTCATTTTGCTTAGTTTCATCCTGTATGGCAATATGTATATAGATTTTGAGCTAGTATGATCCTTATTTTGACTATTATTATTATTGTTATTATTATTAGTTATTATAACAAAAAACTCAAGACAACATGTGGTGAGTCTGGTTGTAGTGTAATATTCTAAGGCACCTCAGATGTCTTTGTAAACTGAACTTTAAATTTTAAAGCAGCAACCTAGAAATTATTATAAATAGCTAGATGTAGGGATAATTTTCACAAGATTTTTTTTGCTTAACATTTCTGCTTCTCTAAAAATTATGAAAAAGTTCTGGAGATATCAATTCCATACATATATTTTTTCCACAGACTTCATCTTCTTGGACACAAATCTAGAAGTATAAAAGTAATTTAGTCTAGTATGGGTATTTGCTGTAAGAACTTTTGGAATGATGGAAAATGAGTGGAAAGGTTAAGTAGAAGATGCACATCACTGCTGTAATTTGTAAACTGATGTGATAACCTCATGTTTAATATTTTATGGAGGAGAAGGTGAATGCTACTGTGAGAAATGTCACTACAAGATAAGGGAAATCATTTGCTAAGAATGTGTATAAATAGGACTGAGAATTAACTTGAGGGTTTCTTTATTAATTGATAGACTGGTGTAACATGACAATGAAATAATGAAGGTATCCTAGCAACCATATTTTTATAACAACTCTGACCTGTAAGACTGTGCTGACTGTTAGGCATAAGTTTATTAATTTAGGAGTGTGAGCAAAGTTAATTCCAATTAACAAAATACAAATATGGGTAGAGATTTGAACTCACCTAACTAAAATTTTTACTTCTAAACAATACTCTACTGAGTTAGGGGAAGGTTGATGTGATTCCAAAAGAGATATACTCTTTATCTGACTTATGCTCATAACTTTATGTACATCACTTTTTTTTTTTTTGCACCAGTCCTGGGCTTGAGCTCAGGGCCTGAGCACTGTCTTGGACTTTCTCAAGGCTAGAGCTCTACCACTTGAGCCTTAGCACCACTTCCAGCTTTTTTCTATGTATGTGGTGCCGAGGAATCAAACCCGGGTCTTGGTGCATAGGCAGGCACTCTACCACTAGGCCAAACTCCCGGCCCTGTACATCACTTTTGGTTGTTGTTGTTGGTGGTTGTGGGGCTTGAACCTTGAACTCTGGGCCTGGGTGCTGTCCCTGAACTATTCAGCTCAGTGCTAGCACTCTACCAATTGAGCCACTGCACTACTTCCAGTTTTCTGGTGGCTAATTGGAGATAAGAATCTCCTGGACTTTGGTGCCAAGGCTGGCTTTGAACTGATATCCTCAGTTCTCAGACTCCTTAATAGCTGGGATAACAGTCATGAGCCACCGGTTCCTGACTATTGCATCATTTTTACAATAACAATTAAAAATGCATGAAGAAAAAAATATACCTAGATAGATGAATCATTTTTTAAATTTTATTTTGTCAGGGTGATGTATAGAGGGGATAAATTTACATTCATAAGGTAGTGAATACATTACTTCTTGAACATTGTTACCACTTTCCATGTTTTTCGCCATTGATATTATTCCAGTTCTGAGTAATATTCTGTCATTCAGATAGTTGGGATATATCTGGAAAAGAAGCCATACAACCTGTCAGTATTATAAGATCAAAGCAGGTGTTTACTTATAAATTGAATTTGCTATTTTTATAAGCTTTCCTTTATCTCAGAATACCAAAGCAAAAGTATGCCTTATTTTGATGTTCTAAAACTGATTTATTTCATTGATTATTTTCTAAATTTTTCTTTAAACTACTTAATTGTCAAATAAAAATGTTATGCATTCTATATGTCCAATGTGATGGATGATGAGGTATATATGTATCTTGAGTATTGACTATGACAGTTGAATCAACATGTCAAGCAATTATTCATGGTTACTATTTGTGTAGAACAAGGTCACAGAGTATGCTTTTAGCACTCTTATTTATAAGCTGCAGGCATAAAGCAGGTATTACCTTCTTTTGTTTTATTCCTCTAGGGGAACAAATTTTAAATTAATTGACCAATGAATTGATAAATGAAGCTCCTAAAATAAGTTTAACTCTTCTACTTAGCACAAATTCTATCTATGTATATATGCAATATAACAGTTTAGTTGGGGTTTTGACAAAAATGTGTAGTCACTCATCACTCACTCCATATCAGAATGTTCTTATACCCCAAACAGTTTGGTGATATTTCTCTTCCATAGCATCTCCTCATCCTGCAGCTGCAGGTCTCATATGCCCCCCAGTTGGCCAGTGTTCCATGTTTAGAAATTCATATGAATGTAATTACACTTCATACAGTTTGACACTTGTCACTTGACATAAAATCTTTGTTGCTTATGTATCCATAATCTCATACATTAAGTTTATGTTGGCAGACCAGTGTGATTATATATTAATAGTTTCCCATTTGGGCTATGGTGAATGCTAGTTGATATGAGAATAGCAGTATTTCTGTACACCTTCATTTTTGGAAAAATATCTAGTAGTGGAATTGCTGAGAAGTAGACTCACTTTATAGTTATGTTCAATTGTTTTCAAGAAATGTATGAAAGTAATAACTCACATTTTCGCTTGTACTTTATGTTGTCAACCTTTCCTATTTTAACTATTCTAAGAGGTTGTGTAATGCTATCTCATTGTGAGTTTAAGTTTGCATTTCCCAAATGACTCAAAAACTATTTCCCTTCTTATAAATTTATATTACATATATTTTCAGATTTTATTAATTAAGGAAATCTTCAGATTTATGACCTGAAGAATGAGGACAAAGAAGAGGTCCCAGGATGGAGTGACAGAATACAAGTACAAACACAGTTGGTATAAAATAGACCAACTGTGAATGGATCTATCTGTTCTCAGATTCTGAGAGTTTTTCACAACCAGAGAAGACTGAAATTTTCCTTGAAATTCTTTACTGTTTTCATCAATTCTATATGACTTTAATGAAAGTGGCTTGAATGTTTGTTTTCTTTCTGATCCTTGACATTTGCTGGAACACTTATGGATTTCTGTAAAAAGTTAGGTATCTTTGGATGATTGGGTAAATGCCAAGTAGTGGCATTGCTGGGTCATAGGGGAGCTCTATGTTTAGTCTTTTGAAGCACTGCCATACTGCTTTCAGTAGTAGTTGAACGAGTTTGCACTCCCACCAGCAGTGTAGTAGTGATCCCTCCTGGCCACATCGCATCCAGCATCTGTTGTTATTAGTTTTCTTGATCCTGGCCATTCTAACTGGAGTGGGGTGGAATCTTAGAGTTGTTTTGATTTGCAGTTCTTTTATGACCAGAGATGTTGAGCATTTCTTCATGTGTCTATAGGCCATTTTTGTTTCTTCTTCAGAGAAGACTCTCTTTAAGTCTTTGGCCCATTTTTAATGGGATGGTTGTTACTTTGGAGATTAGTTATGGATTGATTCAATTTTTTGAGCTGTTGATATATTTTAGATATGAGGCCTTTGTCTGTTATGTGGTTGGCGAAGATCTTCTCCCACTCTGTAGGCTTCTTAATTAGTTTACTAGCTGTCCTTTGCCATACAGAAGCTCTGCAGTTGAATGCAGTCCCACTTATCCAGCCTTTCTCTGATTTGTTGTGATTCTTGGTCCTTACCAAGAAAGTTTCGACCTGTGCCAAGGAGGTCAACTGTATCTCCTATTCCTTCTTGTAAAGTTTTCAGATTGTCGGCTTTTACCTCCAGGTCTTTGATCCATTTGGAGTTAATTCTAGTACAGGGTGATAAAGAAGGATCCAACTTTAGTTTTCTGCAGGTGCTTAACCAGTTCTGCCAGCACCACTTGTTGAAGAGGCTGTCTTTCTTCCAGTCTATTTTTTTGGCTCCCCTGTCAAAGATTAGGTGGCCATAGGTCTGTGGTTTAATATCTGGATCTTCAGTTCTATTCCATTGGTCTTCCAGCCTGTTCTTGTGCCAGTACCAAGCTGTTTTGATGATTATAGCTCTGTAATAGAGTCTAAAGTTTGGTATTGAAATTCCTCTGGCACTGTTCTTTCTGCTAATAAGTGTTTTTGCTATACGGGGTCTTTTATTATTCCATATGATATTTTGGATTGCCTCTTCTATTTCTTTAAAGAATGACCTTGGAATATTGATGGGTATTGTGTTGAATTTGTAGAAAGCCCTTGGCAAGATTGTTATTTTCACGATATTGATTCTTCCAATCCAGGAGCATGGGAGGTTTTTCCATGTCCTCAGTTCTGCTTTAATTTCCTTTTTCAGGGTTTTAAAGTTTTCATCAAAAAGGTCCCTTACATTCTTAGTTAAGCTAATTCCTAGGTACTTTATTTTCTTTGAGGCTATTGCAAAAGGAGTTGCTTTCCTGATTGTTGCCTCATTCCTCTCACTGTTTGTGTAGAGGAAGGCAGTTGATTTTTGAGGGTTAATTTTGCGCCCTGCTACCCTTCCAAAGTTTTGAATCAGCTCAAGGAGCTTGGGAGTAGAGTCTATAGGATTCTTTAAATACAGAATCAAGTCTTCTGCAAAGAGGGAAAGTTTTACTTCCTCTTTCCCTATTTGGATCCCCTTTATGATTGCTTCTTGCCTTATTGCACTGGCTAGGAATTCTAATACTATGTTAAAGAGGAGTGGAGAGAGTGGGCATCCTTGTCTAGTTCCTGATTTTAGAGGGAATGGCTTTAACTTTTCGCCATTAAGTATAATACTAGCTGTGGGTTTGTCATACACAGCCTTTATTATATTGAGGAATGTTCCATGGATTCCTAGTTTCAAATCCACCAGCACAACAATGTTCATTGCAGCACTATTTACCATAGCAAAGATATGCAACCAAACTAAATGTCCCTCAGTTGATGAGTGGATCAACAAGATGTGGTATTTGTACACAATGGAATTCTATGCTGCTGTCAGAAAGAATGATATTGCCCAATTTGTTAGGAAATGGAAAGACTTAGAAAAGATCATATTAAGTGAAGTAAGCCAGACTCAAAGGAACTTAGCCTTAATGGTTTCCCTCATTTGTCTTAATCAGTAGAAATCTTGAGCTCTCCTAGTAGAGATTTGCAATAGAGCAAAACCTTGATACAAAAGGCCATATAGTAGGACACTAAATGAAAGGATCTCTAGGATATAGAAACATAAGCCATATAATCAATGATTGTTGTTCTTAAGGTACTATGTCATTTCTCATCTCTTTTGCTGTCCCTTGGTTATCTCATATTGTTACAGTATCTCACTTTGTGACCTGATATATCGGATATATTTGTATTTGATTATTTGAAATTGGATAGGGAAGGGGGAAAAAAGATGAGGGGTGAGGGTGGGGGGGAGGGAAATGAGGACCAAGACATGTGAAAGGGTATCAATGTATGTGAATTAATACACCATCTATCTGGCAAATATCATGTAACCCTTCTATAAATTACAGTAAAAAACATATGAAAAAAAAGTTAGGTATCTCATCTCATCCCTGACAAACTGAATCTTCTGCCCAGGAATAGTGCCTTCAGTGTTAAGTATACAAAGTAAGACATTCATTTTTTGAAATGTGTCTGAATAGCCCTGAGAAAATACTTAATAAAAGCCAGATTTATAGCTACTAAGAAAAAAAAGTACTCTCCTTTTTCCTTTTCACTCACATTGATGATATTGATAAATAAGAATAATTTATTTATTAACTATCCTATAACAAAAATATATCACTTAAATATATATGTCATTCTGTGCACTGGTGGCTTCTGCCTTTGATCCTAGCATCTCCGGAAGCAGAAATCTGAAGATTGCAATTCAAAGTCAGTCTGTGCAGGACAGTCTGTGAGCCTCTTATCTCCAGTTAACCACAGAAACTAAGAAGTGGTGTTGCAGTTCAAAGTGTTAGAGTGCTAGCAAAAGAGCTCAGAAAGAGTGCCCAGGCCCTGAGTTTAATCCCTAACACCTAAAACAAATAAACAACAAGAAACCATATGTCATTAGTGATTACTACAATATGTATTCACACACACACACACACACACACACACACACACACAAAACCTAGCACCTTCAAATGTTTGTGTAAAAAGAAAGCTCTATATTCTGCTTTCAAAGAACTAAAAGGAAAGCACAGTGTTTTCCATAGAATAGTGCATCTGATGTTTGCATAATAAAGTTTACATAGAGAATAATGCACACATAGCTCTCTGGAGGCCCATTGGGGTACTCAGCACATTACTAAGTGCCTGGCATTGTCCTAAGGGCGGTATGGAAATGAAGTCTTTCCTTCTGACAGCCATAAAGCCTTTATGGATTTTATTTTCAGGAGATAAGAAAAGTCCTATCACATTTCTAAGGTCAAAAAAAGCAATAGATTATTGAGCTAAACCTTAATCCCACATCTGCCTCACTCCAAAGATATGCTTTCAACCACCAGGTTACAACTGTGTGTTGAGGAAATAACTATGTCTATGATTTATTTATTAGCTATGTCCCATAAAAAGGAAGACCTCTATCAAGTCAAAATGGAAATCTACCAGGACCTCACTCATGAACAGACCAACAAAATCACCCTGAGAGCTATTAAATAAGGTAGTAAGAGGAGGACATGATTAGCAAATGCCACTGGTGTTAGGCCCAGTCAATCCAGGAAACTACTGTGGATTAGAAATTGCACTGTGCTTAGTTGGCTGAAATCAACTATAAGATTCTCAAGGAATTTAAGATTTAGTCTTTGATCATTTAAATATCACTCTAGTCTAACAATATGGGGGATTGTTTCCTTTGCTCTTCCAGTAAAGTGACAAATTAAGACAACGTACAATGACCAAAAATACAGTACATCAGAATTCATTTCTAAATAAATACTTTATGCCTACTATAAATCAATTACTCTAGTAGGTCATGGATGTAATTCAGATAAAAAGCGGTCTAAAGAAATTTGATTCATCAGAAAAAAAGATTGAAATTCAAGCACTGAAGAATTCTATAATGATACGAATGGAAACATACAACAATGATTAATGTATAATGTCAGTCATCAAGCATTGCTGTTCAATTTTTTTCAGATCTTGAATTACTTAAAGGTGTACAACACTGTAGTCAGTACATCCAAATCGGAAATCTTAATTCTTTGCTTCTTGAAGAAGTTATCAATAAAATAATTCAAAATGACCCATTTTGACATTTTGGTGTTAGCGTAAATTATAAAGAACCTTTAGAAATAGTGGTTGAAGTCAAAGATGTAATAACACCATCAATATTAAGTCTCAAGGAATTTGCTCTGTATTTAGTGCTGCACTGAATGCATGATGTGCTGTGTAAACTTACATAAATTTAATTAATCTTTATGCTTGGTCTATACACAGAAGGTTGCTTACAGATGGACAAATCCAGTCTGGTTTGGAGCTGTTTGCTCCACCACCATCACCAGAATTTAACGGGTTAACCATCCCTGAGCCATCTGGAACATTCAGCTGTTCAGAATAACTCATTTCCAGGGAGTTCTGTATAGCAGAGGACTTAACTGTATGTGTTTTCACATAATGCGAATAGCAATGTGACTATTTGTAATATTTAAATTCTCCACTTCTATAAATGAAAGAAAGTTCAGTCTGAAATTTATCATGACTCAGTTTTTCTCTGCCTCCTCCAAACAGAGTGTGCCTCTTTGGGGAGCTTGTGAATAGACACCGCTGCCGTCTGCAGTAGGTGACAGTTAAACATACTCTTCTTTCACATTTGCAGAAGATGAATCATGCTCTTTCCCAGTTATTTGGCTTTTCAAGATCTCTACTAAAGAAAAGATGCAAAAAGCCTCTCTTGTGATCTTTCATCAGTCATCAAACTTGTGGCTTTTAGAACACATTGGATTTGAGATGCTTTTTATGAAGCACCTTGAAACAGCTTGCTATGGAAATGGGGAAAAAAGAAGGCAGATGCTTAAAAAAAAATTTTTTTTTTTTTGCTTTCAGTTAACATATCACAGAATGGGCTCTGGGCCAAACTTGAGAATTGTGAATCCTCATTGACATGAAAAGGAGTTTTCTTTCTTTTTTATAAAGCAGTTGGATTAGTCCTTGATTTTAATAAAAATTTCATTTTTATTCCTGCTCTCATTTCTTTCTTTCTTTCATTTTGTTATTTTTTTCTTGCACCCTTGTTTCATAGGTTTTTTTCCCTGTAAAAATTGAGTATTTCCTTTCATGTTAAACAGTTATATATCTGTGGATGTTTTTAAAATGTTGATATCTAATGGGTTCCTAAGCAAACACATGCAATAGTAAGTTTGTTATCAGACATAAAGTGGTAGAAGACAGAGTTAGGACTGTCTTTCATCAAGATAATATTTATAGCTAAGCAAATCAACATTTCAGCCCTGCAAATCCTAAATTTGTTGCCAGACAGTATCTGGAGATTGTTTTGTGTGTTTTGATTAGATACAGACTCCTTCAACTTTTTTTCCTAACAAAACCAGGATTCTGTGTTAATTCTGTTCTGTGTTTTTTCTTGTTGGGCCTTGTGATAAATGAGGTATCTTTCTTCGGGATCATGGTAACCTAAATCAACTTTTCTTCACCTTGTAGCTCAAAATGCTGGAGAAATAACTGAAAAACACAAATATTTGAATTCATTCAAAATACCATTTTGGGGGAGGTTGAGGGTCATGGAACTTGAACTCGGGCTGTGCGCTGTCCCTGAGCTCTTCAGCTCAAGGCTCCACCCTACCCTTGAGCCAAGCCCCACTTCCTGTTTTCTAGAGGTTAACTGGAGATAAGAATCTCAGTCAGTTCCTTTTGTGCCCAGGCTGGCTTTGAACCTTGATCCTCAGATCTCAGCCTCCTGAATAGCTAGGATTACAGGCCTGAGCCACCATACCCGGCTTCAAAATACCATCTTGTCTGGCACAAACCTAAATAGAAAAAGTGAGCAATGTTTTGTGTAGTTAGTAAACTCCATAAAGCACATTTCTTGTGTGTCTTAGAAAAGACATTCTTTGTATATGTAATGGACATTGAGTATTTTCTATGTTCTAGACACTGTGGTAGATCCTGGGATTATGAACACAGTATTCAACCCAAAGAATTTATAGTGAAATCAAGAAAATGAGAATGAACTAAGACAGACTATGGAAGTAAGATGGCATGCTAAGTTATGATGCTTCACTAGAGTATACAGATAGAATTCTCCAAATCAGGATATAGGGGGCTTCCTTGAGGGATGTTTTTGAACTTTTTAAAATGAGAAACTTAGAAAACTATCAGTTAAAATGACTGCATGCTATTTCCAAATTAAACTTTAGTAGAGGTCCTGAGTCTGAATACCAACCTCATGTCTATGCATTTTAGGCCCCACTTGGTTCTGTGTGCCAGATTAGGAAGCATTAAGAAACTGAGTTCTTGCCATTTACAAGAAAGCATTCCAGTGGAAAGAATAAGAACAATACAACTGTTTTCATGAGATAACCACAGCCAAGAGGAAAGATCATGAGCTTATATGGAACAGACCCACGCACCGATACATAAAAGTACCAAGTGAGGATTTTAGACAAGATGGAAAGTATAGAAGGTGTAGATAATGGTTAATAAAACACAATTGATGACTTTTCATCCTTACAAGCTGTTATAGCCTGCAGGAAAACTTCAGCAATCTAAAGGCTACACATAAAATAAAAATTAGAGGAGTGAAAGAAGACTGTTACTCAGAGAGAGAGAGAAAAAAAAACTCTACTTAGCTGATGAATTCTGCTAGTACTGCTTAGTGATGTTTTTTTAGATTTGGTCTTTTTTTTTTCTGGGTATTTGGGTTTTTAAGAGGTCCTCACATCAATAGTGCAGAGAAAGTGATTTGGAGGGATGGAGGTGAATTCAAGGATTAGAGTTGGAAAAGATAAGAATAGAAACAATAGACTATGTGAGTAGGACTGCATAAAATGAAGGAAATAGGTGTGTCTACAAGAGTGGTTTGAATGGAGATGGATTGAGGGAATGTATTTAGAAGGAGGATTGTATGAGAATAAAATGTGAAAGGCAGTCAGCATGGCTTCTTGGTTTCTAGTTTGGGCATTGGGTGAGTGGCCATGCCAGTTATCGAAACAATGATTGCACAAAGGAAAATAGTTAAAGTGGACAGGATGAAATCAGTTTACCTTTCCTATTTCAGATATGGATTTGTAGATGCCATTTTAGATTTCATGCAGAGGAGTGACTGGAAGCAAAGACTCTTTTATATAGAGATAGCAGCTTAAACAGCAATGCTATTAGCTTTACCATGTTTGGGTCACTAACCAAGCAGCTGAGCTTCTAAGAAAGAATGTTCATAGGAAGATGAATCATAGAAAACCAATTCTACATGAAGTATACTGCCTTACAGATCATAAACTTAAATATGTAACTTATTATAAAACATCATAGAAAGGAAATCTGATGTGATCTAGTTGGTTTGAATCAAAAATATTTATGTTGTATCTCACTTGACATACATTACTATATGACAAAATACACTAACTTATCAGAATTCTAGCACTGAGTTGACTAGTATACCCTTTTTATTGTCTCTAGAATTAGGGTTAAAGAAGTTAATGACATTTGGATTAATCAGATAAGTATGGTGGGATATATACAATTTAATTGATACTGATACTTCATTTCTGCATTACTTGTAATTTTCCAATATTATCATGTGAAAATGACTGAAAAATAGTATATTAATTTTTTTTTGTCAGTCATGGGGCTGAAACTCTGGGCTTGGGCACTGTCCCTAAGCTCTTCAGCTCTAGCTTAGTGCTCTACGACTGAGCCACAGCGCCACTTCCAGTTTTCTAGTGGTTAATTGGAGATAAAGTTCATGAACTTTCATGCCCAGGCTGGCTTTGAACTGCATTCCTCAGAGCTCAGCCTCTTGAGTAGCTAGGATTACAGGCATGAGACACTGACACCCAGCCAGTATCTTAGTTCTTAATTCACAGTGATGTGTAAACAGGCTATGCACATTATTTAGCATATTAGTAAAGCACCAAGATGTTAACATGTTCAGTGGTATGGCTCTTGTATAGTATATGCAAAGCCCTAGGTTCTATCCCCAGCATTAAAACGTAAGTTATCATTCATTAATATACTATTTCATTAAAAAAATAAGAATAGTGAAAATTACTGCAAAAATAAAGCTTAAAATGGAAAGGCAAAACCTCTGTATTTAGAGGGTAAATTTCATAAAGCCAGAAAATAGGGCTTGTTTTTGCATTGTCTGAACAAAAGTAAGATTCTGGAAAAAATGTGTCATTAAGTAAGAGTAGTTCACTATTTAAAGTAAATTTGAATACTTTAAAATTTCATTTTGGCAGTGCTCCTGCTTAATAAAATGTCTCAAGTTTTGCAAAAAATAGCAAGGAAATCAAAAGTAATTAAGCCACATGAAGAGTGATAGTAAGTGGTGTAAGACATAAGTAAGCTTTATAATTTTGTCATTCTAAATCTAGATTAAGAAAATAAACTTTAAAGTTAGAGACAAGTACATGAAAATAAATCTTTAAGAAATATGTGAATTAAAAATACAAATGATATGGAAAAACAAGATTTACAGATTTTGCTATATTAGACTTTGTGGTTTCCCAAAAAATCATAATTGAGACCTGGGAAGCACAGTTCAGTTCAATGTGACTTGAAAATAATCCATTGGTGTTAGATTTCTGAGGAGATTTGAGAGCTGTAGCTTCATGGCTATTGCAGGCTGGAAGTTCCTTAAAAATGAAATATAGAGGTCCATATGACTCAACAATGTCATTTCTAGGTATATTCAAAAAATTGAAAATGTATGGACATGAAAAGTTTCTGACAGCAGTGTACATAGCAGTCAAATAATGGAGAATGTTGTAAATTGTCCATGAATAAATGAGTAAACAAATTACAGTATGTTCATTTAATGAAATATTATTCAACCACATTCACAAAAATAATTGAAGTGCCAGTACATACAGATTTACCAATAATCTCTGGAAACATTCTAAATGGAAAGAAACCAGGCACAGAAATCCCACATGTTGTATGGTTCAATATACATGAGATGTCCAAAATAAGCAAATCCAAAATAAATTTAATAGTAGATGAGTGACTGACAGAGGACAGAGAGTAGGGGTGTAGAACTATAAGGGAGAAGAAATCAAGATACGCCGCAAGAGGGATAGAGGTTTTTCAGGTACAACTAGAATGTTTGGAATTAGATCTTGGTAATGCTTGCATTGTATTGAATATACAAACCTTTTGAGTTGCATGTTTTATTTATTTGTTTGTTTATTTATTTATTTATATTTTATTTATTTATTTTGTTGGTCCTGGGGCTTGAACTCTAGATCTGGATGTTGTCCTTGAACTCTTTTTGCTCAAGATTAGTGCTCTACCATTTTGAGCCACGGCTCCACTTTCAGTTTTTGATAGATTAAGTGGAGATAAGAGTCTCACAGAACTTTCCTGCTCACCTGGTTTTGAACTGAGATCTTCAGATTCTCTAGTCTCAGCCTCTTGAGTACCTAGGTTACAGGTACCAACCACCAGTACTCAGCTAAATTACGTATTTTAAAATGACTAATTTCATGGCATGTGAGTTTCATTTCATTTAATATAGAATGATACATGCAATGATTATTAAAATTGTATAGACTTGGCCCTAGACATGGATTTAGGATGAAAATAGTAGAAGTTAAAACTTCAAATGTCCTTATTTCATTAGGCTGATTCAAGGCCTTTGGGGGAAATTCAGCTTACATGGCTATGTCTTTTGCAGAGATTGCAAAAATAACTATTTTAACTGCAATTATGTAAGACCATTGTCCTTCTGCACTGTGATTCCCCTCTTGGCACCTTCTTGTGTTGGCTGGCACTGAGACAACTGCATGGATCTGGAGACTTGATGAAAAGGAAATTTATTTGATAGATTTAACGACTTTAGCTAGAGGCCACAGTTGGCTTGTAGCCAAATGAAGGATATTAGCATCTTACTAACTTCTCGGGAAGAGACTTCTAGTTACCATGGTGGTGATGTATGACTGGTTTCCAGGAACACTCTACCAACTATGTGACTCATCCTGTGTGGTGATGTAATGGTGCAGAGCCAGGGACTGACTGTAAACTGACTGTAAAATTGACATGTCCTAGGACATTTCTCATCAGGCAGAAAACGGGAACAGAGGTACAAGCTCATCTACGGACAAGTCATTTTTAAAAACCATATAATTCATATATAAAACAAATATGCCCCATAAAATATTACTGTATTTACTTGAAACTAACAGGAAAACAGTTAAACTATCAATAAAAAATGAATCAATTATGCCAGATTTTAAAAATGAAATGAAGAATTCTCTCCCTGTTCTCTAAAGAAAAAAATTACTCATCCACAAAGGGGCATTCAAAGAATCCAGCCCAACTACAGAAAAGTATGACAGATGCTGGCCAAATAGTTACTGAATGAAAATGTTATGAGAATTCTTCTCAATTTTGTCACATGTCTGCAACTGGCCAGTTCTTGAAATTTTATGATTTGCTGTGGTTTGTCTTTCTTTTTTTTTTTTGCCAGTCCTGGGCTTGAGCTCAGGGCTTGAGCACCGTCCTTGGACTTTCTCAAGGCTAGAGCTCTACCACTTGAGCCTCAGCACCACTTCCGGCTTTTTGCTATGTATGTGGTACCGAGAAATCAAACCCGGGTCTTCATGCATGCTAGGCAAGCACTCAAGCACTAGGCCAAACTCCAGGCCCGTGGTTTGTCTTTCTTATGTGAAACAAAAATTAGTATTAGCAACTGACTTTGTAATCCTAAAGTCATTAGCCTCAGTGCTACATCCATACATGTGCTTGACCCTGTATCAGGTGGTCCTCAGGACATACTGTTATATTAGAAGAGGAAAATGCATCCTGAAAAAGATTGGGAAGGCTTTAGCCTCTCTATGGCTGCTCTTTCATATGAGAACAATGTTTACTAAAATGATGAGAGTTAGCAGAGATGTTTGTGCTGCATGTCTTTGGGACTGAATGATAGTTAATATGACCTTGGAGTACATCCTCCTCTTCCAACCTGATGTAAAGAACCAATGAATAATAAGACTTGGTAAATTAGAATTATCTCCATGTTGTGAGAGTTTTTTTCTCTTATCTGATTTATGTTATCTGCACTCAAAAGTCAAATGACACCTATTCAGAATTGTTTTTCCTTTTCATATACCCTGACACATTATAAGAATTTTGATCTATGAACCTTCTCCTGAATTGGTAACATCTAAAATAAGCTTGTTTATCAGTAATATCTTCTGAACTACTGGAAACGATTCTGTTTGTCATTATCTAAGAGATATATAGTTATGTGTTTGATATGTGAATTAACAAATTAGAGATGAACACAGAAGGAAGTATCGCCCAGGTTTATTTTAGGTATAGGTAGAGACAAGAAGATACAAGAAGAAAAGAGAATATTTTGAATATACATTTTTCTATAAATATTTCCATAATTTTCCAGCCAGTTTTCTCAAAAAAGTCATGCTAGGGAAGTTATATTTACATAAGAGAGGCTTATTGAAGAGATATTTGTAAAGGCAGGGAAAAAAGCTTTTCTTTTTCTATTACTCATTGCTTGAGGCATTCATGTTGGTGAAAATTCTTTTAAAATCATAACTTTCCAAGCTTGAACTCAATGCTGAAAAGCATGTCTGAAAAGCTAGTCCAATGTGAGGAATACAAAGCAGGAGTCTTTCAAAGGTATTCCCAGTGGTGCTTTATCCAGGAGGTGAGGAATGAAAGACAATTCTTTTCAGGTGAACAACAGTGAGGGCCACCTAACATCAACTCAAGCTGAGAAGCTACAAAGTCTAAAACAAATCCTCTGAACATGTCTCTCTGAGTATTCAAGCCTCACTTCAAAGCATCAACTTTCCTAAGAAAAAGGGGTGTGAGGAGTGGGAGATAAAAAAAAAAATAGATTAGGTCCAGTATTGTAATGGTATTCCTAAAAAGAAGATTCTGTCCCTCCTGCCTGAATGAATTTGAAGAAGAGAAGTTCAAAAGGTAGAGTAAGAGTTCAGAACTATAGGTGCCTGAGCGGTGTGTTACACTGTTTGCTGCTTAAGGCATGACATTAAACTTCCATGTCTCCACTTCTGGATTCAGGCCATCTGTCTGTAAAAATACATGCAAATAAACATCCATTATAACGAGAGGGTAATAGGTGAAATTTAGATGAAATGCATTGTACTTATTTGTAACATAAAAAAGAATCATGGAAAGAATTCTTTCAATATTTACACTTTGGAGTTATTTTTGCTTATTAGTATAGCATGAATTTGGGCACATCAGTGTTACTCAGCCCTTAATAAAGCACTGCACCAAAATTTAAGCATTGAAAATAGTTTCACAGCAAAGAAAACTAATATTTTTGTTTTGTTTTGTTTCTCCTGCAAACCCATACCTCTGAAAATGGATAATGTTCTTTGACACCATATACAAATAAAATGTATTTCCCATTGTAACAACATCAGTTCAGAACTATTCCATATGCCATGAGACTTTTACAAAAGAAAGGCATATTAAGATTGAATTAAAAATTCCAATGGTCTTTTGTCTTCCAATAGCTATTTTCTTTTCTTTGTTAAATTATTTTTTCTTTTCTTTTTTGGTACAAGGAATCGAACACAGCTGGGCAAGTGCTTTGCCAGTGAGCTACATCTCAGCCCTAGCTCTTTTCTTTGAGTAAACATTGTAGCCTCATTTTCCCTAGTTCAGGGAAGAATTGAGCTGACTTGCTCCTATTTTTAAAAAATTTTATTGTAATTAATAGAAGGATTAAAGTTATATTCGCCAGATAGAAGGTACATTACTTTACAAACATTCCTAACCCTTCTCATGTTTTTGTCCTCATTTCCCTCCCCCCATTCCCTCCCCTCATCTTGTTTTCCCCCTTCCCTATCCTATTTCAAATAAACATATATACAATATGCCAGATAACAAGGTAAGATATTGTAACAATATGAGATTAACAAGGGACAACAAAAGAGATGAGAAATAACAGTGCATTAAGAACAACAATCACACATTATATGGCTCTTGTTTCCATATCCTGGAGGTCTTTCATTTAGCCTCATCCTATATGGCCTTATGTATTTAGGTTTTGCCCTATTGTAAACCTCTGCTAGGAGAGTCCAAGGTTTATAGTAATTATGACAAAGGAGGGAAACCACTGAGCCTATGTTCCTTTGAGTCTGGCTTACTTCACTTAATATGATTTTTTCCAAGTCTCTCCATTTCCTTACAAATGGGGCAATGTCATTCTTTCTGATGACAATTTGCTCCTATTTTTAAACTTAAACATCACATCATAAAAGTTTCTGTGTGTGTGTGTGTGTGTGTGTGTGTGTGTGTGCGCGTGCATCAAGCACGTGTGTGCATGAGATGAACACAAGGCCTTGTTCTTTCACTGGGCTTTTTTTGTTCAAAGGCAGATAGAGCTCTGACTGGCTTTGAACTTGGATCCTCAGCTCTCAGCTTCTTGAGTAGCTAGAATTACAGGTATGAGACATCAGAACTCAGCTAATAGCATATGCTTTAACCAAATCAGTAAAACTGTCTGTGGTGATTAGCCTGGGATTTCCATTCTTTGAATTCTCTTGGCTGTGGATACTCCACTCCTCCTCTGTTACATTCCCCAGATACTTCTAATTTCCCTAGTTATAAGCGTTACATCATTCATGTTTATTTTAGTTTGTGCAAAAGTTGACACCATACTGTGACAAGAATCACAATCCCATACTACATGTATAACATGGAGCAGGGATTTTCACTAAGAGATCCAGTCATGCCAACTGTCACTTTCACATGAGCTGCTTTGTTGTATTAAAGTAAAAGTCAGGATGGACAAAAATATTTGTGGAAAGGAGCCATTTCATAAAGTAATCTGCAGAGAAATTGATAAAACAGGACATTAGAACAATGTGGTGTGAGAAGTAGAAGCATCATTAATATATGCATCTCATGTGTATCCGCTATTAAATTACTCCCTTTTATTCATTCTAGGTAGATATTGTCTGAAACCATTATAGGACAGTTTGTGGACAGTCATGGAAGGCATTTTCTCATTTAGAAATGTTAGCACAAATGCATATCACGAATGGGAATTTGTAGTGGATTTGGGTCCTCTTCTGAAATTAAATTAATTTTCTTCTGCCTTGAGAGATGGATGTAAGCCTGGAAACAGAATGTGACCTGCATTAAAATATCACACTGTATCTCATACCTATGTAAAATTACTATGTGATCATTACAAACAAAAGAAGACAAGGCCAGGAGTTTGACCTAGTGGTAGAGTGCTTGCCTAGAATGTTCCAAGACCCGGGTTTGATTCCTCAATATCACATACACAAAAAATAGCCAAAACTTGTGCTATGGTTCAATTGGTAGAGTGCTTGCCTTGAGTTAAAGAAGCCAAAACTTGTGCTATGGTTCAATTGGTAGAGTGCTTGCCTTGAGTTAAAGAAGCTCATAGACCATGCCCAAGCCCTGAGTTCAAGCTCCATGACTGGCAAAAACTAAGAGAAGAAGAAGAGGAAGAGGACGAGGAGAAAGAAGAAGGGGAAGAAGAAGGGGAAGAAGAAGGGGAAGAGGAATGTGAGGAGGAGGAGGAAGAGGAGGAGGAGGAAGAGGAGAAAGAAGAGGAGGAGGAGGAGGAGGAGGAGGAGGAGGAGGAGGAGGAGGAGGAAGAGGACAAGATGTGTCCAATTCAGTGAGTGAAAACCATAAAGGAAAGGGTGAGAGGGGAATATTTGTGAAACAAGTGATTCTACTTATACAGCCATCCTGAAACCATCCAGGTAGCTCAGTTCTTGAGCCAGAGTTGCCTGTAGGATTAGCTGAATTCTAAGAATCTGTGAGTGGATGTCTCAGTCAAACCTGAGGAAGGCAATATTATCCTCTTCATGCATACTTTGCTTGAGTGTCTTACAGCCCATGCGTATGCTTCAGTATACCCACATAACACTAACCAAACCTCTTGTTAGTCTCCATGCACCCATTAATTCCCATAGAAATGAACACCAGGCCTGCTACTGCTTGGTTTCTTTGCAATGAACTGTGTTTTGCTCACTGGAGGGAAAAGGCAGGAGGAAGCCTATTGTATTTTAACAGTTATCTCTGAGTGAATAGGAGAATTGCTTCCAAAGGCAATAACAGAATTACTGTAGATTAGTGTTCCATTTGTGCATTTGTGCTGAGGTAAAATTGTTTCCTCTATTTCATAACTAGGATCTTGAAAGTTTTCATTTTGTTCCAATAATGGAGATGTTTGATCACATACTGAGGCAGGTAAATCACAAAGCTGGCTCTTCAGCACTCCTGAACGGGCCATAACGAATGCCCTAGCTGAGGCTTGCATTAACCACAATTCTGATGAATAAAATCCGACACAGGCTCATTCGATTTGGCTACACTGGGAATAGGGACTTCTATTCAGAAATACATGGAGGCAATAACAACAAATGTTCTTGTTTCACATTGTAAACATGAAGCCCTGGTACTGTTCATGGCAGTCTGTGCTGTTTCATTACTCAGAACAGCAACCCCAGTTTGTAAGAACTGGGTATTGATACAAGAGGTAGAAACTGAGAGCTAAAGAAAATGTTTATCCTGTGGATAGCTGAGGATGAAAGAGCTGAGGGAGAACAGTATTGTGGTATCAATTACAATGACAAACATATGGCTGCTTAAAATTTTTCACTTGAAACATGAAAAGAGATTTTTGATTCGGCACAGTACAGTACATTAATAGCCCATAGCTTCGGCTTTGAAGTAAATGACCCACTTTTCTTTCAAGTATACGCACTAACGACGTTAGGGAACACCTTGTTTAAAATGTTGACAAATTTGAGATCAGATCAAGCATTGCCTGTGAAGATGAATGGAGGATGTAGCTTCCCCCTTTCAAAATGCATACTGAGAAAGATTTTTGAACCTTTTTGGGCGGATAGGATTTACATAAGAACTGATATCTTTTTCCTCTTAGGAGTCTGTAGTGAATGTAAGAGAATCCACAGGTGAGGACTTCAACATACCGCTAAGAAACAGCCTTTTTCATCAGAATTTTAAAGATAAATGAGCATGCAATTCCTTTTTAATTACTAATATTCTACAGGTAACGATTTAAACAAAATGTTCTTGAAGAGCATGATCTTACTATTATAAAAAACCATCCCAACTGGTATCCGAACCAATGAGATATAAGCCATGCATACAAATGTAAAGCTAAGTCAGAGAGTGAGGGGGAGGCAGTTAGAAGTGAAGCAGAGGTACTTGTCTGGCATATGTAAAGCCCCTCAGTTCAATCCCTGCCTCCATAGCGACCAAAATCCCCCAAACATTTTGTGAAAGAATAGATTTTCAAATGTGTGATTCTTGATATGATTACCGTCATCAATTGTCAGGATTCAGAGTCAGCATGAATGGTATTAGAAGATATCAAATTTGGAGAGTCTAGAATATCTGGTTGCTTCATCTTCATACAAGGCACCCCAGAAATCATACCCAGAGGCTCAAGACAAAAGCTAAATTTTAAAAAATACTCTCTTGGATCTGTTGTTATTAGTTTTCCTGATCCTGGCCATTCTAAATGGAGTGAGGTGGAATCTTAGAGTTGTTTTGATTTGCATTTCTTTTATGACCAGAGATGTTGAGCATTTCTTCATGTGTCTATAGGCCATTTTTGTTTCTTCTTCAGAGAAGACTCTCTTGAAGTCTTTGGCCTATTTTTTAATGGGATGGTTGTTACTTTGGGGATTAGTTTTGGATTGATTCAATTTTTTGAGCAGTTAATATATTTTAGATATGAGGCCCTTGTCTGTTGTATGGTTGGTGAAGATCTTCTCCCACTCTGTAGGCTTCCTAATTAGTTTACTAGCTATGTCCTTTGCCATACAAAAGCTTTGCAGTTTAATGCAGTCCCACTTATCCAGCCTTACTCTGATTTGTTGTGATTCTTGGTCCTTATTAAGAAAGTTTCGACCTGTGCCAAGGAGGCCTAGTGTATCTCCTATTCTTTCTTGTAAAGTTTTCAGATTGTCGGCTTTTACCTCCAGGTCTTTGATCCATTTGGAGTTAATTCTAGTGCAGGGTGATAAAGAAGGATCCAACTTTAGTTTTCTGCAGGTGCTTAACCAGTTCTGCCAGCACCACTTGATGAAGAGGCTGTCTTTCTTCCAGTCTATTTTTTTGGCTCCCTTGTCAAAGATTAGGTAGCCATAGGTCTGTGGTTTAATATCTGGGTCTTCAGTTCTATTCCATTGGTCTTCCAGCCTGTTCTTGTGCCAGTACCAAGCTGTTTTGATAATTATAGCTCTGTAATAGAGTCTAAAGTTTGGTATTGAAATTCCTCTGGCACTGTTCTTTCTGCTAAGAAGTGTTTTTGCTATACGGGGTCTTTTATTATTCCATATGAAATTTTGGATTGCCTCTTCTATTTCTTTAAAGAATGACATTGGGATATTAATGGGTATTGCATTGAATTTGTAGATAGCCCTTGGCAAGATTGTCATTTTCACATATTGATTCTTCCAATCCAGGAGCATGGGAGGTTTTTCCATTTCCTCAGTTCTGCTTTAATTTCCTTTTTCAGGGTTTTAAAGTTTTCATCAAAAAGGTCCTTTACATTCTTAGTTAAGCTAATTCCTAGGTACTTTATTTTCTTTGAGGCTATTGCAAAAGGAGTTGCTTTCTTGATTGTTGCGTGGTTCCTCTCACTGTTGGCATAGAGGAAGGCAGTTGATTTTTGAGGGTTAATTTTATAGCCTGCTACCCTTCCAAAGTTTTGAATCACCTCAAGGAGCTTGGGAGTAGAGTCTATAGAATTCTTTAAATGCAGGATCCTGTCTTCTGCAAAGAGGGATAGTTTTACTTCCTCTTTCCCTACTTGGATCTCCTTTATGCTTGCTTCTTGCCTTATTGCACTGGCTAGGAATTCTAATACTATGTTAAAGAGGAGTGGAGAGAGTGGGCATCCTTGTCTAGTTCCTGATTTTACAGGGAACGGCTTTAGCTTTTCGCCATTAAGTATAATACTAGCTGTGGGTATGTCGTACATAGCCTTTATTATACTGAGGAATGTTCCATGGATTCTTAGTTTCTCCAGAGCTTTTAACATAAAGGGGTGTTGGATCTTGTCAACTGCCTTTTCCGCATCTATTGAGACAATCATGATGCCAGGAGGGATCACTACTACACTGTTGGTGGGAGTGCAAACTCTTTCAACCACTATGGAAAGCAGTATGGCAGTGCCTCAAAAGGCTAAACATAGAGCTCCCCTATGACCCAGCAATTCCACTAGTTGGCATTTACCCAACCATCCAGAAACTAGAGCATACTAAATCCACTACCACAACAATGTTCATTGCAGCATTATTCACCATAGCAAAGATATGTAACCAACCTAGATGTCCCTCAGTTGATGAATGGATCAACAAGGTGTGTTATTTGTACACAATGGAATTCTATGCTGCTGTCAGAAAAAACGACATCGCCCCATTTGTTAGGAAATGGAAAGGCTTAGAAAAAATCATATTAAGTGAAGTAAAGCCAGACTCAAAGGAACTTATGTTCAATGGTTTCCCTCATTTGTCATAATCAGTAGAAACCTTGGGCTCTCCTAGCAGAAATTTGCAATAGAGCAAAACCTTGATACATAAGGCCATATAGTATGAAGCTAATTGAAAGGACCTCTAGGATATTGAAACAAAAGCCATATAATGAATGATTGTTGCCCTTAATGTACTGTTATCTCTCATCTCTTTTGCTGTCCCTTGGTTATCTCATATTGTTACAGTATCTCACTTTGTTATCTGATATATTGGATATATTTGTATTTGGTTATTTGCAATTGGATAGAGAAGGGGGGAAACCAAAATGGGGGGTGGGGAGGAGGGAAATGGGGACCAAGACATGTGAAAGGGTATCAATGTATATAAATTAATACACTATCTATCTGGCAAATATCATGTAACCCTTTTATTAATTACAATAAAATATTTTTTTAAAAAAAGACAAAAAACTAAAAAATACTCTCTTGGGCCAGGAGCATAGCCTAGTGGAGACTAGCATGTACAAAGTGCTGGGTTCAATTTCTCGGTACCACGTATGTAGAAAAAGCTGGAAGTGATGCTGTGACTTAAGTGGCAGAGTGCTAGCCTTGAGCAAAACATGTCCACGAACAGTGCCCTGGCCTTCAGTTCAAATCCCAGGAGTGCCAAAAAAAAAAAATCATTGTTGGTATTCTTCATGTTCTGTCACAGAGTTCTCATGACTGTAATGGGTTCTGAGCCACAGCTCAAGAGAAATCTTTTGCATGTTCTTTACAGCTGCTGCTGGCACAAGGAGCTGCTACACACAGTGAAGGAGAGAAAAGAGGCTAATGCTCCAGGACCTCACTCCTCTAGGTATCTATGTTGTTTTCTTTCTGGATATAGCTCCATCTTCTTCCTGGACCAAGAATAGGAGCGGGGGGGGGGGGGGAGTCAAGAAGATGTTGTGTAAGCTTTCTTTCAAAAAGAGCAGTTGTGGTGGTAAAATTCGAAACCAGAGCACAAAAGTTTCCTACTTTTTGTTGGTCCATTGACTTACCATTGTACTTTTTTTTTTAATGATTGTACTTTGGCTCTTTGCACAGGCATGTCTGTAACATAATGTATTGGCTATTTGGGAAACACTGATTATTTGAGTTAAGCACAGTTTCCAAATATTGATATATTTCATTCCATAAAAATCATTCAGAACAAAAGAAAAGAAACGGTTGCGTGTAGAGGGATGGGGACAATGTTCCAGGAGGAGAGCAGTGAAGCCTAGAGCCCTATTCCTGTCCAGAGGATAAACACTCTGCTGAGCCTCATGAGAGGCAGAACTTGGAAACTTGGAGGAGGAAACATAGAGAGAAAGGCAGGCTTCTTTTCCTAAAAAGGACACAGGATGACCAGGATGTCAGGCTCTAATCATCATAAATGTAATGAATACCTCCTTTGTCTATGTGACTTTAATATGTCAAGCACTAGTAGATGAAGCTGAGATTTGAACCAAAGGGACTCTACTCTTAACCTTAACCTTACTCTTAACTCTTAACCCTACTCTTGAATTATCAGACATTGGGGTAAATTCTTAAATGTTTAAGAATGGGATTTAAATCATAGTACCATAACTTCCTACTTATGTAATTTATTAAAAATGAGTTGATACTTAACATTAAACTAGACGTGACCTTCTTTTTTTTTCTTCTAACACTGTGTTTAAAGTAGTAGGTAGCCCACAGATTTCTAACATCTGTTGACTGTTCTCTTTATGCTTGGTGCCTCTTAATGTATTTCAATTATTAATACAGGCTAGAACAGTGCCTAGAACATAACAGTAGTTCAATAATTGAGTTAACTATGGCTTAAAAATAGAGAATAGCATGGTAGTTAATTTAAAAAATCATGAATTTATATTACCAGGCTAAGATTTTGGATTTATCACATATTAACTTGGTGACCTTAAATAAGTGACAAATTGTTCTGAGCTGTAAATTTTCTCATCTCTGAAAGGGAGATAATAGTAACATCTGATCCCTAAAGTTGTGATAGTGATATATTAGTATAGATAATTCCTTTAAGTTTGTAGAACATGTAATGGTATATTGTATTATTTTACTATGTGTTCATGGATCTAGCTATCGTGTGTGTGTGTGTGTGTGTGTGTGTGTGTGTGTGTGTGTGTGTACACAAATGTTTTCAGATACTTAGTGGAAAATGCTACTAGATTCAGTTTTACTTCATTTCACCTTGGCTTGTGTACTCTATCTGCATACTATCTACTTTTTGAATAGCTTATTTGTTTATGAAGCTAACAGTCTTTCTAATGTATACTGTTTGATTATATTCAACTAGTTTACTTGCCTCTGTTCAGAATAGGATATACATAACACCTAGCATAGAAGTATCTATTAGGGGCTGACAGACTACTCTGTGATGAAAGGTTTTCATCATATGACAATTTCTAAGGCTTGAGAGCCACTTGCTTATATATTTCTCATGAAGCTGAGTAACCAACTAGGTTATTTGTATCCCATCATTCATGTTGTTTACCACACTGTATAGATCCAATCATGCCTCGATCATTACAACTGCAAAAAACTGAACCTATCTTCAAAAGCCTCAGTGCTTTGGTTTAGGATAATCCCTAAAGAATAATTGGTTTGTTGTGAAGATCTTAAGGTCATGTATGCAATTGTACTAGCAACCAGAAGAAAGAGAAGGTAGAATTTGGAAAAGGTAACATACTATCATATTTCTGATTTCCACTATAATTATTTTGTTAATAAACATACAAACTCAGTTGCTAGAAATACAATATTAGTAATATACAGGCATTATCTAACATAACTTTATTTTACATATTTTTTTGCCAGTCCTGGGCTTGAGCTCAGGGCCTGAGCACTGTCCTTGGACTTTCTCAAGGTTAGAGCTCTACCACTTGAGCCTCAGCACCACTTCTGGCTTTTTTCTATGTATGTGGTACCAAGGAATTGAACCTGGGTCTTCGTGCATGCTAGGCAAGCACTCTACCACTAGGCAAAACTCCCCGCCCTTAATGTAACCTTATTTTAAAGTATGTAATGCAATGGTTAACTCACCATCAATTTTGGAGAGAATACAGAATCAAATTAGTATTAGGATTCCATTTTATGTTCTTCTAGAACTTCTACGTTAAAACCTATTTGAAGGTAGGAATTTGGAGAGGTAATTGAGTCATTTGGGCCCATGTCATCATGACTAGAACAAGTGCTCTTATAAAAATAGCCCCAGTGAACTGTGTACCTTTGCTGCCTTAGGAGGACACAGTAAGAAGACAGTGTCTTTGAACCTGAAAATAAACTCTCACCCTATACCAAAGCTACTGTCGCTTTGATCTATGACTTCTAACCTACTAGAACTTATGATAGAACATTTGTGCATTGCTAAAATACCCAATCTATGATATCTGTTAGTATAACTTGATTAGATTAAGGCAAAGATCAACACCATGTAAGCCTTCAAACAGAGAGGTAACATTTCAACAGGAGTGTGAAAGAAAAAAATTGAAGAGAAGAATCAATAGGCAGAGATGTGAGTGAAAATGGAAAATAGCCAAGGAATCAGAAAAAAATTAAAATCACATGTAAACTTAAGAAATCATTAATTACTATATTTCATTCATTCAGAGAAAGGGTCTGAAAGCCAAAATTCATTGAAAACTAACCACAACATGGTAAATCATTTTCTTCCTCCATTTTCTGTGTGCTTCCTCAGTGAACTATCTTAGAAATTCTTAAACATTACATCTTCTAATACCCAGGACCTAATAGATTAGCTCCTCATGACTAATTGCTATATCTCTTCTGATTGGTCAGTGGATTATTGAATACTTTTCATACTATTTCTCTCTACAGAGAAGGGATAGATGACTACTTTTCTACTCATATTTGATTGATATTTAACTTGAAAGGAAATGGCCATTTCCCTCCAATCCTAAGACTTGAAATTACTAGCTCTGCTTTTTGTTCATGTTTGGCATGCTACCACTTGAGCCACATTTCCAGCCTCGCTTTCTTTTAATGGTTAATTATAGATGGACTCATGATGATTTTTCTGCCTGGGCTGGCTTGAACAGTCATAATCCTACAGATCTTACCTTCCTAAGTAACGAGAAATGCAGGCATAAAACCCTGGAACCTAGTGGTTTTCACCTAAAAAATTGCTCCTTTTAAGTTTTCTTAAATATTACTTTCTAGAAGTTGAAAGAAGACAACACAGAGGTTGAAAACACAAAAGAAACATATCTATTGCGTTCAGACAATTAGTGTGTGATCATTGTAAAATCATTTTAAAATAATTCACCCCAGAATTAACAGATGTTAACTTTTTTTTTTAGGAATTCTTCCAGGTAAATTAAATTCTGCTAGTGTTACAATGTATAGGTTCAGAGTATTGTAAAATGAATTATTATTCACAAGATTACTTCCTACTAAATATTCCACTAGATAATTCTGTATTTAAAATATATCTTGCAACTTTGTGCATTGATATGTATGGACTTCTTAAAAAAAAAACAAAACCAAACTCACTGTTTATAATTCTACCCAGAATATATATCATAGTTTATGATGAAATAGTTAAGTAATCTCATCTTTTATAATTTTTAACCGTGTTATGGTTAATATCCTGGAACATTTATCTTTGTATATTCTAAATGTTTCTATGAAATTAAGTCTGTGAACACATAAGTAACTCATGCTAATTGTTTTCAAATATAAATCATCCTTAATATGCAAAAAATACAAAGTTAGTAACAATAATCTTCTCTGAAAATTTTATATATCCATCAAGCAGGAAAAAAATAAGTATTGGCGATAACTGTCCCCTGTCCAGACATGACAACTATGGTGACATTTGTTCACAATCATTAATTAAACATACATGGAATCCTTTAGATGAGCAGGTGATATGGTTATTATTAGATGTATTTCTTATTTACAAGGGCATTTTTAGAGGCTGAGATCAAAGTTCTAAAGCTGATTTCAGAGCAGTAACTTGAGTTGTGCTAAGGTCTTAGACTCTGGGAAAGTAACCCCACCTCCATCAAAGTCATATCATTCTATCCTTACTCTCAATTCCTGATTCACATCAAGTTGGTGCTGGCAGAGGTGTCAGAACAAAACAAATCAGGAAATAAAGAACATCATTCTTTTTTGCTACTCTCACAAGGCCTATGTGTAGAAGGTTGTATCATCTTTTTTCCATTAATCCCTCACCTATATGGCATTAATTCACCAGTTCTCTAAGCCAAGCTCAGTGCTAAACAAGGAGCATGTAACAGTGAGTGAGAAGGATCTAACTCCTGAGCCCACGGGCCTCAACCTTAACCTAACATTTACTACTACCATATGTTTTGGTGGCATCTATTTCTTCCTACTATTTCCTCTGCCATTTTTCTAGTTTCTCAGATCATTATTGTTACATTCCTATACTATTAAAGTTTGTGATTTAACACATTATTGCTAAAATTTCAGCAGCTTGATCAGGATGCTTGTCTTGCTGCCTTCTTCATGTCTCCTGTCCCTTTCATTCCTCCCTCTAGGTTCTTGGCCCTAGTTGATGTCCCGGTGGACAGGACAAATGGCGCCCAACATGCGGCTCGAGTGCCTGCGAGGGTGAGGAATGCTGTCTTCCAGGAAAACTTGGATCCAAGTGATTGTATGACGTGCTAGGAGTGGCCCGCCCAAGACATTTCAGTCAACACTGAGACGGCGAAAGGTAAATGACTGGCCATGGGACAGGTATCATCGTCACTGTGGGCCTAAAACAGAGAAAAAAGAAGGCTGGACACAGCATGCTCTCTAACGCCTAGGTGGTCAAAGGACGCCTTGACCCCCCCTTCTGAGTTTCTTGTGGATAATCAGGGCATGCCTGAGAGTCCCACCGGCAAGACATGTCTAAATCTAAAAATAGCTGTTTGGTGAAAACATTCATCTGAGCTCATGTTTTCGTGTTAAGTGTATCTGATTAAGTCCAATTTTCTTGTTATATGTCAATGTCTGATTTTGTTTCAGAGCCTTTTGTAGGTATGTTAGGATGGCCTCCGTCTGCCAGCTGGTAGTTTAAGGCCAGGCATGCCATCAAAATTTAGGAGTCTCTTAAAAGTCTCTGCTTCTCTGTCTTGTTCATGTTACATATTTTTCCTTGTCCAGTTTTGTCTTTAAAATTGGTACCAGGAGACGGAAGATGGCACCGAGACAATAGGGACGCTGTCTAGCTCTCTCTCACAAAAAGAGAGAACCAGGGAGTCCCAAGAGCCAATTATCTTAAGAAATCCACAACAACAAACTCAAAAAGCAACGGAGAAGGACTCGAACTGGAAAAGAAATCCAGACAAAGCTCACAACCAACTTTCTCAAAGAGTTCAGAACGCGAGGACCCCTCCCCCACCCCTCGCTGCTGGCTCTGAGCCTCGAAAAGCAGCGGCGGAGGGTGCCGGCAGGGCAGCCCCGACCCACAGAAACCAGCATAGAACCAGGCCAGCGAGCCGCAGAAGCAACAGAACCCAGACGCAGAAGCAGAACAGCAAGCAGCGGAGCCCAGACCAGACGCGGAACACAGGTGGCAGTGGAGGGTGGAGACCCGAGCGGAGTAAAAGACTCCTCACCACTATGGATCACTCACAGACAGAACGCAGGGGCGTGAGTAATACAGAGGGTCCCCAAATCCACTGGGAAAACAGAGCTGGTGCCAAGCAATAGAACTTAACTCAGACCCCTCCACCCCTCCCGAGAAAGACTGGCAGGAGCAGGGGGCAAGGAATTTAGAATCCTGTCCCTTCCCTCAACAGCTCTCTCCCTCAGGCCATTGACTGGAGACTGACAGGCAGGCTGTGCTAAGACCCAGCACCCCACCAAGGGAGGCGGAGCTGTCCCAACTCCCACCAGCCCAAAAGGCTCAACTCCCAGCCCTCTGACTGGAGGCTGACAGGCAGGCTACACTAAGATTCAGCACCCCACCAGGGGAGGCAGAGCTGTCCCAGCTCCCACCCATACAATAGATTCCTCTCCCAGGCCACTGGATCTGGAAAGTGGACAGAGCTGAGTCCCTGCCTTACAACAGTGGGTGGGGTGTGCGGGAAAATAGGAGCCAGCATCTGTCCCCCTCAAATCTTGAGCAGGGCATCCTCCAACTGGAAATCTTGAGCAAGACAGCACCAAGGGGCCCCCCACAGTCACAGACTCTCTAACAAAGCAGTGGAAACACAGCAGGGATCTGAAGGGCTGACCAGCAGCCAAGCTCCCCTTCTGAGAATCAGAAAGGCAAGGCTCTGCCCCTGGAGCCCACATCCTCAGCTGGGTACCGCACCTGGGAACAGAGCGGTCTCCTGCTGGTCCTGCTGAGAGCCCCTGGAAACTCTCAAACCCCAGACCCTTGGCTGGGGGCCACTCCTGGAAGCACCACAGGAAAATGTCTGCCCAGCACGCTCAGACTGAAGCTCGCAGACCCATCCCATGGCCCACTGTGAGGCCACTAGTTGGGCTGAGAGCTAGTCGTACAGCAACACATAAGTTTTATTCTAATACTTTCCAAATTTGTACTCAAATACGCTACCTACTTACCAACTTAGGTCAGTTATCCTTACACTATACCTTTTCTTCATTACTATAGTAATCTTACACTCCTACATTAATCCTCTTGTACCTCCCCTGACCTCTCTCATTCTATTTTTCTATCTCTGGTCCTCTGTTCGTTTTTAAACCCTTATAATGCATGGACCTACACTTGATGGCTGTTGAGCAATACTGTATATCTAGGTGGTCAACTATACTCTAGGCTCACAGGGACTTAAAGATAATAGGGATTGGATTGAGAGGCTTATTCTTTTGGGTATAAAACGCTTAGTGGTTGTATTAGACTGGTCTGTAAGTGCACAAAAAGAAAGGGTGATAACACCAATCCAAAATTGTGAACATCTAGTGTCTGCCAGCTACAGAGGTCTAGGTTGGTTATATCTGAAAAACTATAACCGTGTTTAGTATCAATCTTGCTCCCATTTTCAAATGGGCAGAACAAGAAACTCAAGAAAAATGTCAAATCAAGAAACAACATCCCTCACCCAAAATAAACAGAAAATGGAACAGTCACTGGCAAACCTTCTAAGTGCTATACAAATGCAATTGATAAACATCATTAATGAAAATGTGAAAATATAAAGAAAGAGATAAGGGAGGAAGCCATAGCTAAACAAGAGGAAACCATAAACAAGGTGATAAGTGAAAAAGAAGAAGCCATAAGGGAGGCCATAATAAAGGTTTTTCAAAGAAAAATGGATGAATTCATAGAATCCACAAAGAAAACGGTGACTGAACTCCAGCAAATGTCCAAAGAAAATAAAGCTACTGAACTAACTACTCAAATGGAAATCAAGGAGCTAAAGAAATCCGTACACGATCTAAAAGAAGAGATGCAAGGCATCAAAAATGAGCAATTAGAAGCAAGGGAGATGAAAAATAAAGTAGATAGCTTTGATAGTAGGCTAGACAATGCAGAAGAGAGAATTTCCGGGGCTGAAGATAATTTAGTTGTTATAGAGAAAGAACAGAAAATGAGTCAATCCAAATCTAGGAAATATGAGAGAGCACTTCAGGAGGTCCAAGATACAATTAGGAAGCCTACTGTAAGGCTAATTGGTATTGAGGAGGGTCTGGAGAAAGAGGTCAATGGTATTGGAAATATACTTCAGGGAATCATCTCAGAGAATTTCCCAAATATCCAGAAGGGCAGGCCCATCCACATACAAGAAGCTTTTAGAACCCCAAACAGACCTGACAGAAAAGAACATCCCACCGCCACATCGTAATCCGAACTGGATCAATAGAAACCAAAGAAAGGATCCTAAAGGCAGCCAGGGAAAAGGGTTCAGTAACCTATAAAGGAAAACCAATCAGAATAACCCCAGATTTCTCAGCAGAGACCATGCAAGCAAGAAGTGACTGGAAGCATATATGTCATGCCCTTAAGTCAAATAACTACCAACCAAGAATACTGTACCCAGCTAAGCTCTCATTCATAACTGAGGGAACAATAAAAACATTCCATTCCAGGGAAAAGCTGCAACAATATGTAGCAACAAAACCAACACTACAGAAAATTCTCAGAGATGTTCTACACATAGAAAACCAAAATAAATGCAATATAGGGAAAGAAATGGCACCTAAACATCATACCATCTAAGGACCACAAGAACTGTCAAGACACAGGCCCTAATAAAAGCTTTTAAAAATGGTAGGAACTAATAAATATCTCTCAATCCTAACTCTCAATATCAATGGACTTAACTCTCCCATTAAACGGCATAGGCTGTCTAGTTGGATCAAAAAGCAAGATCCATCATTCTGCTGTCTTCAAGAGACACATCTTACCCAAAAAAACAAACATCTTTTGAAAGTGAGAGGCTGGAATAAACTCTATCAAGCTAACGGCCCCCATAAACAGGCTGGAGTTGCCATCCTCATATCAGATAAAATAGACTTCAAACTAAAATTAGTAAGAAAAGAAAAGGAAGGTTACTACATACTACTAAAGAGATCTTTCCTCCAGGAAGACATAACAATCCTAAATATCTACACACCCAATCCCGGAGCTCCAAACTTCATCAAGCAAACTTTACTTTCACTGAAACCATACATAGATCGAAATACAGTGATTGTTGGTGACTTTAACACACCACTCTCACCTATGGACAGATCAACAAGGCAAAAACTCAACAGAGAAACCTTAGAACTGAACAACTATATAGACCAACTAGATCTAACAGACATCTGCAGAATATTCCACCCAGCAACAACACAATATACGTTTTTCTCAGCAGCATATGGAACATTTTCCAAAATAGACCACACCTTAAGCCATAAAACAAACCTGGACAGGTTCAGATACACTGAAATTATTCCCTGCATGCTCTCAGACCACAAAGGCATCAAATTGTAACTGAACACACATCTCCACCAACGAAAACCCTATAACTCATGGGGACTGAACAACACATTGTTGAATCACCAATGGGTCATCAGAGAGATCAGAACAGAAATCCAACAGTTCATGAAATTTAACAATAAGGAGCACACAAAATACCAACTCCTTTGGGACACGGCAAAGGCAGTACTCAGAGGAAAATTTATAGCGCTGAGTGCCGACAACAGCATGTTGGAAAAATCGCAAACCAAGAAATTAATGTGTCACCTCAAGCTCCTGGGAAAAGAGCAACAAACCAACCCTAACTCCAGTACAAGGAAGCAAATTATTAAAATCAAAGAGAATTAAATGATTTGGAATCCAAAAAAAACTATAGAAAGAATCAACAAAACAAGGAGTTGGTTCTTTGAAAGAATTAACAAAATTGACAAACCCTTAGCAAATCTTACCAAAAAAAGAAGAGAGCGTACCAAAATAAACAAAATTGCAGACGAAAATGGTAATATCACGACAGAAATTACCAAGATCCAGAATATCATGAGGGAATACTTCTCAAACCTTTACGCCAACAAATTTGAGAATCTAGAAGAAATGGACAAATTCCTAGCCAATATTAACATATCCACACTGAACCAAGAAGAACTAACCCAACTGAACAGGCCTATTTCAAGCTCTGAAATAGAAATGGCAATAAGAGAACTTCCACCTAAGAAAAGCCCAGGGCCAGATGGATTCACAGCTGAATTCTATAAGGTCTTCAAAGCAGAGCTCACACCAATACTCCTCAAACTCTTCAACGAAATTGAAAATGAAGGTTCTTTACCAAACTCATTCTATGAAGCCAGTATAACCCTCATCCACAAACCAGAGATTCATCAAAGAAAGAGAATTATAGACCTATTTCTTTGATGAACATCAATGCAAAACTTCTCAACAAAATATTGGCCAACCCTCTACAAAAACTTATCAAAAAAATTATACACTATGATCAAACAGCATTCATCACAGGGAGGCAAAGCTGGTTCAACATATGCAAATCAATTAACATAATTCAACACATCAACAGGAGCAAGGATAAAAATCACGTGATCGTCTCAATAGATGCAGAAAAGGCATTTGACAAGATCCAACACCCCTTTATGCTAAAAGCTCTGGAGAAACTAGGAATCCATGGAACAATCTTGCCAAGGGCTATCTACAAATTCAACGCAATACCCATCAACATCGCAATGGCATTGATTAAAGAAATAGAAGAGGCAATCCAAAATTTCATATGGAATAATAAAAGACCCCGTATAGCAAAAACACTTATTAGCAGAAAGAACAGCGCCGGAGGAATTTCAATACCAAACTTTAGACTCTATTACAGAGCTATAATCATCAAAACAGCTTGGTACTGACACAAGAACAGGCCTGAAGACCAATGGAATAGAACTGAGGACCTAGAAATTGAACCACAGACCTATGGCCACCTAATCTTTGACAAGGGAGCCAAAAAAATAGAATGGAAGAAAGACAGCCTCTTCAACAAGTTGTGCTGGCAGAACTGGTTAAGCACCTGCAGAAAACTAAAGTTGGATCCTTCTTTATCACCCTGCACTAGAATTAACTCCAAATGGATCAAAGACCTGGAGGTAAAAGCCGACAATCTGAAAACTTTACAAGAAAGAATAGGAGATACACTAGGCCTCCTTGGCACAGGTCGAAACTTTCTTAATAAGGACCAAGAATCACAACAAATCAGAGAAAGGCTGGATAAGTGGGACTGCATTAAACTGAAAGCTTTTGTATGGCAAAGGACATAGCCAGTAAACTAATTAGGAAGCCTACAGAGTGGGAGAAGATCTTCACCAACCATACAACAGACAAAGGCCTCATATCTAAAATATATCAACAGCTCAAAAAATTGAATCAATCCAAAACTAATCCCCAAAGTAACAACCATCCCATTAAAAAATGTGCCAAAGACTTAAAGAGAGTCTTCTCTGAAGAAGAAACAAAAATAGCCTATGGACACATGAAGAAATGCTCAACATCTCTGGTCATAAAAGAAATGCAAATCAAAACAACTCTATGATTCCACCTCACTTCATTTAGAATGGCCAGGATCAGGAAAACGAATAACAACAGATGCTGGAGGGGATGTGGCCAGGAGGGATCACTACTACACTGTTGGTGGGAGTGCAAACTCGTTCAACCACTATTGAAAGCAATATGGCAGTGCCTCAAAAGGCTAAACATAGAGCTCCCCTATGACCCAGCAATTCCACTACTTGGCATTTACCCGACCATCCAGAAACAAGGACATACTAAATCCACTACCACAACAATGTTCATTGCAGCGTTATTCACCGTAGCAAAAATATGTAACCAACCTAGACGTCCCTCAGTTGATGAGTGGATCAACAAGTTGTGGTATTTGTACACAATGGAATTCTATGCTGCTCTCAGAAAAAATGACATTGCCTCATTTGTTAGGAAATGGAAAGTCTTTGAAAAAATCATAAGTGAAGTAAGCCAGACTCAAAGGAAGTTAGGCTTAATGGTTCCCCTCATTTGTCATAATCAGTAGAAACCTTGGGCTCTCCTAGCAGAGATCTGCAATAGAGCAAAACCTTGATACAATAAGGCCATATAGTATGAAGCTAATTGAAAAGACCTCCAGGATATTGAGACAAAAGTCATACAATGAATGATTGTTGTCCTTAATATACTATGTTATCTCTCATCTCTTTTGTTGTCCCTTGGTTATCTCATATTTTTACAGTATCTCACTTTGTTATCTGATATATTGGATTTATTTGTATTTGGTTATTTGAAATTGGATAGGGAAGGGGGGAAATCCAAGACGGGGGGCGGGGTTAGAAGGGAGGGTAATGGGGACCAAGACATTTGAAAAGGTATCAATATATGTGATTTAATACACCTCTATCTGGCAAATATCATGTAACCCTTTTATTAATTACAATAAAAAATTTGGTACCAGTTCTAAATATGGGTCCTTATGGTTTTTCTGTGTGTATTCAAGCACACATCCTTATTATCTATTTGAATATTTCTGGGAAGTAAAAGTTTTGGCCCCACTTGGGCCTGGTAAGGCCCCTCCCAGTCAGTTAAGGTGAGCAGAGTCCAGACAAGCAGCTGCAGGATTCGTCTAGTTTCCTTTTTCCTACAACCTGCTGAAGTGACAGTCTGGAGACAGTTGGTGGCAGGACACAAACTTCAGTCTTAGTTCTTCTAAGTTTAAGACTTCCACCGAACTTTCATCTGTAGAAGGTATTATGGTAATATCAGGAACTAGCTCTGAAAAATATCTTTGTGTATGAATGTGTATGTGAATGGGTATGAGTGAACATTATTCAAGGTTAAATTGTCAGCATACTATGTAAAACAATGGATAAATTTATACCTAAACACAAAGGCAATTGGGTAATTCTAAGTTTAAAATTCAAGAAAAGTATTAGGTTTAAATGTTTCCTATGTCTCAAAGGATTATTGCATTGTTTTAAAGAGAAACTGGTAAAAAGTATTTTTCTAAAGATCCTGAAATCTGCATTTTAAAAATATGGTATTGCAATGGATACAGCTGTTTACATTGCAAACATTGTATCCTGTTTAGCACAGAGGTATTAGGGAATTTGGGATTTATTACTTTATTTAAAGTTTGGAGACATGTATTCGAGATTTAAATGTAAAATTGTTCATTAATGTCAGAAACTTTGCCTGTTAATCTATTCTTGCAGATTGACACTAGAAACCTGATGGTAAAATGTGGATAATGTGATTAGTATTTTAAAGGAATGTTTAAAGGTTTATTTCCATGCAATTGGGTGTATTTTCAAAAAGGAAGGAAACTAAGTCCAGACTTAAACTTTTGGTGCACTGATGTCTGTAGTTCTTGCATTAGGGAAAAAACTGTTACTTGAGTTTAAACTGTTGGAGTTCTAGGCAGTAATCTAAACTGAAAAAAACATTTCATTGACACATTGTTCTAATCATATGGATGCCTTCATCATAAACAATACTTCCATATCTCCAAGGTCCAAAAATACACAGTCCAGTACTCAGAACATTTTATATCCATCCCACCATACTATTTGTCCAACCTGCTGATAAATGCCTCTGAGACAGGCAAACAGAGAGACAGTAAGAAACACACACACACACACACACACACACACACACACACTCAAACCTACTCCTATTGTATGACATACATTGTATGCCACTGAATTAAATGCCACTGATAAAATATTCACATAAAAACATAGTGACTTTCTTCAAGAGCAAGAATAAGCAGAGTTATAAGATGAATTGACAAATACAGAAATTGTATAGAGTGGCTATTATGAAGGAAAGATACCCTGTTCTTTAGAAGTGGGGTCAAGGATCAGTGAAAACCTCTTGGAAGCAGTTTACCCAAGAAATGTATTTAAATATTAGCTGGAAATAGATATGGGCATTCGATGTACTAGTGATTATACTTGGCAAGAACATGGGCAGGATAAACAGTATAGTGAATGAGAAGAGTTATGAAGAATCCTGCATTGGAGAAGAGCCAGCCATGAAGAAGGTGGTCACATATAATGATGGTGAAGAAACTGCTGTGCACTGATGGCCCATGCCTGTAATGGTAAGGACTCAAGATCATGATTGGAAGCCCACCAGTCTGGGCAGGAAAGTCGCTGAGACTCCTTTTTCCAATTAGTCACCAAAAAACTGGGAAAGGAGCTATGGCACAAGTGGTAAAGTACTAACCTTGAGCAGAAAAGCTCAGGTACAGCACACAGAATTCTAGCCGTATTTATGTGCATGTGTGTACATGTGTGTGTGTTCACCTATGAATGCTGGTGTGTATGTGCATATATATGTAATAAAAATGTTTTAAACACAAGCAATAGACCAAATGGTGTGGAACCAGTGGCAAATTTTACTGTGTAAGAAATGATGACAGAATTGCATTTGGATGCATTCTTATGTGGATTATGAGAAGATGTTTGAGCATATGGTCCTAAATGCTGATAGAACTTTTACAAACATAGGCCTTGAATTAAAATAGTGCATGTAGTTAGGGGATGAAGAAACTGGCTCAAAATTATATAGGGGGCAAAATGAACAATTCTTGATGGTTATATAAATATGAACGTCAAGGGGGAAGAAGAACTTAAAAATGATTGTAAAGTTTCCACTTCTATTTTGGATGACCATACTTTATGTGGGCCTAAGTGAATTGCTAATTACTAAGGGAAAAATCAAGTCTGGAGGAAGAGTCACTAATTCCACATTGATAAATACCCCTTTTCATTTTCTGTTTAATACTTTGACTTAGGACAGTGTGTGGGAGTAAAATTTCTTGAAAGACAACCAGATGGAAAGAACCAAAAGATTCTGGGAAAACAGGGTGGAAAGAGAGATTGGCACAATATTGCAGAGTATCATCAGAATTACTAAGTTATGCTACCATTTCTGGTGGGATCAAAATTCGAACAGCAGAGTAGCACAGAAATTTTAGGAAATAGAAAGGTGAGGGTTGAATATAGAGGAATATAAACACTTGATGAAGTAAAGTATAACAATAAAATTTAAAGGAAGAAATGGAAAGACTTGGAAAAAAATCATATTAAGTGAAGTAAACAAAACCAAAGGAAACATCTAGAATTCTTCTAGCAGAGGATTACAGTAGCTCAAAATCTATGTACATGTGGCCATATAGGATGAGGCTACATGAAATGAACTACAGGATATGGCAACATGAAGTCTGTCATTGTGATTGTTGTTCTTAAGGTACTATGTGAAGTTATTTCTTTTCTCTTTTTTTCCTCCCTTATGTTTTATCCCATGCTGTTACTGTATCTTACTTTGGTACCAGGTATATTGTATATATGTTTATTTAAAATAGGGAAAGGAAAGGGGAGTGGGGGAAAGATAAGTGGTAGAAAAACATGGGAAGGGGTATCAATTTTCAAGAAGTAATGTACCCACTGCCTGACAAATGTAACTGTAACCCTTCTATATATCACCCCAACAATAAAACACAATTAAAAATAAATAAGCTTAAAGGTAAGGTCAGAGGAGGGCTCAAGATATGGGAGCTGACTGAAGACAGGTAGGGGAACTCAGGTGAATGCTTCAAAACATTGGGCTGGGAGTTTGGCCTAGTGGTAGAGTGCTTCCCTAGCATGCACAAAGACCCGAGTTCGATTCCTCGGTACCACATACATAGAAAAACCCCTAAGTGGTGCTGAGGCTCAAGTGGTGGAGTTCTAGCCTTGAGGAAAATCCAAGGACAGTGCTCAGGCCCTGCACTTAAGCCCAGGACTGTCAAAAAACAAAACAAAACAAACAAAAAAAAAAACGTTATCAGATGAGATAGGGGAAGTAATCAGAAATCTGCCTACTAAGAGAAGCCCAGACTCAGATGCTTTCACTGCGGAATTCTATAACTTTAAAGATGAGTTTAATACCTATACTCTTGAAATTCTTGAGAAATAGAAGCTTCATTCTATGAAGCTAATATCATACTCATCCCTAAACCAGGGAAGACCCCCCCCAAAAAAAAGAGAATTACAGACTAGTCTCCTTGATGGACACAGATGCAAAGCTCTTCAAAAATTCTAGCCAACAGAATCCAGAGACAAATTTTAAAAAATTATACACTGTGATCAAGGAGGATTGATATGTATCTATGACATACAAACACTCAGCTTAATTTTAATTTTGTTCTTAATTTATGTGCCAGTTATTGCATATAGAGATTCCTCTCTTGAATACTTATTTGTTGAACTTGACATTTGAAATATGGTATAAAAACTCAGTGTTAATAAAATCTTTAAGAAAATCAAAACAAACAAAAAAATGTCAGATACAACAATATTGTGTCTAATAATGTTCACTGGACATTACAATTAAGGATTTTTCTTCAAGAGCCATTTTCATAGAATTATATTCAACTTATAAATACATGAATAGAATACAAGAAAGACAACTTGATTGTAGATCTAAAAGGTAAGAATTGTGGGAGAGGGCCGGGAATTTGGCCTAGTGGTAGCGTGCTTGCCTAGCATGCACGAAGACTCGGGTTTGATTCCACGGTACCACATACATAGAAAAAAGCTGGAAGTGGTGCTGAGGCTCAAGTGGTAGAGCTCTAGCCTTGAGAAAGTCCAAGGATAGTGCTCAGGCCCTGAGCTCCAGGCCCATGACTGGCAAAAAAAAAAAAAAGAATTGTGGGAGAGAGGCTCGTTTAAGAGAAATGTGGCATAGGGAGAATTTTATTTTGTGTGTAAAATATGTTTGTTCATTTCTCCAAGTTATTGTTTATCTGTAATAAATAACTAAAATAGAAAATGAAAATAAAGGTGATAATTCATAGCAAGGAACTTAACTGTTGATTGAAAAAACAAAAAGAAGAGAAATTTCCTGGGTACTTACTGGTGGCTCACACCTACCTGGTTACTCATGAGGCTAAGATCTAAGGATTGTAGTTCAAAGTTGGCCAGGGGAAGGAAAGTCCATGAGACTCTTATCTCCAATTAACCGCTAGTAGTAATGAGAAGTGGATCTTTGGCTCAAAGTACTCACAGTCCAGCCTTTAGCAGAAAAGCTGGATTGCACCCAGACCCTGAGTTCAAGCTCCATGACTGACAAATTAAAAAATAAAATAGAATGTATTCAGATTCAACAGTGGAAAGGAAAAAAAAAAACCACCTATCTTCTAAAAGGAAGAGGAGAAACAAATTAGGTATATAAATAAGGTTATAAGCAAAAAAGAAGAACCTGTCCAATGACCTCATCTGACTTTTTGAAATAGAATACTTTTACTAAAAGTGGTTCCTAATAGTTCTCCTCCCTTTTATACACCTCCTTTCAAAATAACTCTTTAGAAATGTGCAGGATTACCTTTGACTTCAACACACACCTTAGACACTTAGACAACTATTTTGCAGACCTCTGACTATTTCATAACACCCAACATATTACTTTGTTACCGGGAGATATCAGTTAACATAGTAAGCGGTGAGTTGGCATAACCACAGATTAAGAAGTTGTGTATGTGACACCCAAAGTTGAAGCTGGCACCTGATTGTCATCATCATTAGTGAGGGATCTCTGAGATTTAGGTACAATTTCAAGGAGAATGGAAGCAGCACTTGAGGAACATTCTACACTCTCATGAGAGGCTATGGAGCAGCCCCTTTCAGACCCCAGTGTTTCTGGTGTGTGGATGGGCTTTGTGATGATGCTGCCAGATCCTCTGCTATGGACTGAGAAGTTTAGCCTGCTCACACATCTCATATGGTGATGCAGGAGCCCCTGGAAAATAAGGCCAAGCCTTCTTGGCTTCAACTCCATTTCCCCTTCTATAGATAGCCATAAAACACAAATAGAATTGAAGGAAGTAAGATAGTTCATAAACAGGAAAACAGGATTATCACTTGTCCTAGTTTCACCCTAATCACAAGAGCAAATAGAGTGAACTACTTACATATAAAACAAAAATTTCTCTCACTAGCTCCACCCCACATCTTCAGGGTTCTGCTTGGACACTGGCAGAAAATGTGTACTTTTTTTTGTCCACAGCAATCTCTGTTTTCTCTTTTTTTTTTCTCTCTTGCATTGACAAATACTGCTAACTTACATACCCAGGCACATCTTATTCCAAAGACCAGCATGCTCACAAAGGTTGGAATAAGGTTTTTCTTTTCCAAAATGACTGAAATAAGATTTGGTAATGCTGCAATTTCATAAAGCCAGTTCTATAGAGCTTTAGACACCAAACTATGGTGTTTTCCCCAGTGCAATCCTTATCTATAGAGGCCAAGGCAGCAGGCCCTAGCTTTGGTCTAATTTTCTGACTGACTCTATTCTCTGCTGGAACTAGTTATTCTGTGCAAATTAGCTCACTGTCAGCTTCCTTGGTCCTTTCAATTTCTCCATTCCTGTCAATGGGATTTCAAGCATACTATTTTAGGGGAAATGACAAGGAAGTCAAAAACAAGGCAAAATAAAAGAAGCATGCATGTGGACAACTGCACTTCAGAAATTAGGAAATAGTTGTAAATATGATACACCAATAATTATCTAACAGATACATTATTAATAGATACATGAAGCAAGGATCATGCTATAATCTTTATTTATTTATTTATTTATTTAGTTAGTTAGTTAGTTAGTTAATTGTGGGGCTTGAACTCTGGGCCTGGGCACTGTCCTTGAACTCTTCAGCTCAAGACTACCACTCTACCCCTTGAGTCACAGCACCACTTCCAGTTTTATAGTGCTTAATTGGAGATAAGAGACTCTTGGTTTTTAGTGCCAGGGCTGGCTTTGAACCTTGATCCTCAGATTTCAGCCTCCTGAGTAGCTAAGATTGCAGGTGTAAACCTGACTTCATTCCATAATCTTTCAGGAAAAACAACTTGTAAGTATAATTACTCCTTTCCCACTGATTCTAGGTATAAAAGAATGGTTCTATTACTTATGTAACAGAATTATGTTTTGAAGTGTGAAGTTGACCAAGAGAAAAAGTATGTGATGATAATGAATTCTCTCTCTGTGATCACTACTAGAAAATCTCACATGGAAACACTGTGTAATCTCCAGCTCTAGAAATCCAATCTAGTGAAATAAAATCATGACAAATATAAGAATGTTTATTAAATCAAAATTTTGTAGCATCAAAATTGTAGAAATTGCCTTAGTATTATTTTTAGTATAGATATGGTTTATTTTCCAAGAAGGTTTATTTGCTGGACGCTAGTTCCCAAAAGATTGATAGCTTGATTGTGGGTCTTTAAAAGGAAGCCTGGCCCACACCTGTAATCCTAGCTACTCGGGAGGTTGAGAACTGAGGATCAAGGTTCAAAGCCAGCCTGGGTACAAAAGGACCTGAGACGCTTATCTCCAATTAACCTCTAGAAAAGGGAAGTGGTGCTGTGGCTCAAGGGTAGGGCCTGTCTTTCTTCCTTCCTTTCTTCCTTCCTTTCTTCCTTCCTTCCTTTCTTTCTTTCTTTCTTTCTTTCTTTCTTTCTTTCTTTCTTTCTTTCTTTCTTTTCTTTCTTTCTTTCTTTCTTTCTTTCTTTCTTTCTTTCTTTCTTTCTCTCTCTCTCTCTCTCTCTCTCTCTCTTCTTTCTTTCTTTCTTTCTTTCTTTCTTTCTTTCTTTCTTTCTTTCTTTCTTTCTTCTCTCCTTCCTTCTATTTTCCTATCTCTTAGAAGTAGAACTTTTTCTTCATATTAAGGTACTTGTTTTTGTCCTTCTACCACTCTTTACAACTTTTACCCCCATACACATGCATTTGGGGATACACACACACTCACATACACACACACACACACACACACACACACACACACACACACACACACACACACCCTGTATGTACATTTACTTCCTATCTGTTCTGAACCCTACTCTTTTTTTCATATAGTTTTTTTATTGTAATTAATAGAAGGATTACATGATATTTGCCAGATAGATGGTGCATTAATTCCCATACATTGATACCCTTTCTCATGTCTTGGTCCCCATTTCCCTCCCCCCACACCCACCTCTCATCTTGTTTTCCCCTGTTCCCTATTCAATTTCGAATAACCAAATACAAATATATCCAATATATCAGGTAACAAAGTGAGATACTGTAACAATATGAGATAACCAAGGGACAGCAAAAGAGATGAGAGATAACACAGTACCTTAAGAACAACAATCATTCATTATATGGCTTATGTTTCTATATCCTAGAGATCCTTTCATTTAGCGTCTGACCCCTACCCTTTTTTGTTAATATTTGCATCTTTCCTTTCTGGAAGGAGCTGTAATCTCATTATTTTAGAGGATAAACACAGCCTTTTGATAAGAATAGTCCAGTAAAATGCTTGGAGCTTTATATGTGTTAAATTCACTCAAGTTACCCTTGAAATTTAGTAAAATAAGATCTATCTCATTCATTTACAACTTTTATAAAATCCAAGTCATATCTATCAAATGTTTCATTTTAAAATTATTAATTTGGATGTAACCAAGCCACATAGAAGTATTAAAAACAATAAGGTACTTTCAGGGTATTAAAACAACTCTGTGATTTCCTTCTCTGTCATTTTTAGGAAATGCCAGAACTGCTCACACATTGACTTACACTGTTGGCATCTCACTGGAAGATAGGATTTAAAATCATTCAATGTAAACCAAGAGAATGTTCCTGAGAGATTGGAGTCTGGAGCTTGGAGCTTGAATATTTTTCATCTTAGTTTAAAATTTTTCTAAACATAACATCGCTTTAGGGCAGGCACTTTTTACAAAAGATATGTAGTTTATTATAATTATAAACTGTGAACTGGAAGTTTGTTATCTCTTATTTTTCATTTTCTAAATTGTATGCTGCTAGACTTTTAAGCTCAGGAACTAGGTTTAGACTCCAGTGAAATAATTTTTCATCACCCAAGTGTTGCATAAATAGGAATTTTCAATTCATGTTGAATTTATAACAATTCTGTTGCACAATTCTCTAAAACTTTCTGTGACTTAGTCATGGTGCTAATTTAATTAAACTCAATTTATACCCAATATTAATGATGGAAAGAAGAAAATTCTGAAATTAAGTGATTTTTATGCCAAGAATTTTATAAAAATGCACTTAGACACAAATTTATACATAATTCAAGACCTATAACACATATCAAATAATGATGCAATACCTTTTAAATAACACTTCTTGTTCCAAAATTAGTATAAATAATGCAGTTTGTGAAGAAACAAGAATTGAATTGAACAAGTTTGATATTTTTTTCTTTATATTATTATTTTTACTATGCTATAATTGAACTTACTAGGTAGGTATTCTACCACTTCAGCCATGCCTCTAGCCCTCTAATGGTAGCTTTAAAAAGTTTTTAAATATATTAAGGATGGAAATTGAATAATACTGATTACATCATTTAAACAATTTCTTAAGTTTAACATGAAAAAAATGGTTGTCAATTCTGATTTTATCCAAGTTCAGTGGGCCATATGAGGTACAAGTAATTGGGGATCTATTAACATTATATACTGCTCAATTTTCCAGATATATTTGGTTTTTTTCTCTTCATCTTTCTCCTTGACTCCTTTCTTTCTTCATCTCCACTGTATGTAATCATTTAAAAAATCCTTTCTCTGAGCTACTCAAAATATTTTTCTGCATCTTATTTTCACTCTTCAAACTTATGTTTTGAAACCTGGATTTCTTGATGTTGTTCTAAGTCCATTGACAATTTTTACATTAGGAAAAAACATATGTGTGTGCGTGTGTGTGTGTGTGTGTGTGTGTATTCTTTTTGCAGAAGACTGGATGCTCATGTATATATAGGACTTGCACTTGATTTCCTGTGGCAAAATGAAATTTTCTGATTTTGTTGATCTGTGATGGAGTTTGTCCAAGTTCCTAAAACATTCCTCCTACCAAAAAAATGGCAAAAAGAATTAGTTAATGGTAAATGAATCAGAAACATACGGATTAAATTCCCTCTTAAAGCACACAAGGATTTAGAAATTAAGCAGAAAATTACCAAGTAGAACTTCTTTTTCTTTTTTTTGCCAAATTCCAAATGTTTGGAAAATAGTTCAAGATGTTCACTGAACCTTAAATGGGCCTGAGTTATCCATCCATATTTAATCCAGGCAAAAACAGTAATTCTTTCCAGCTGAATGTTCTAGTCAGTAGACATGGTAAGAAAGAAAATCAATAACTTAATATAGAAATAATAAACTTTTAAAATACATGAGCATTCAAATGAAAATCAATTACCATTGGGAAAGACTTAAAGGAAGACGTTATAAATCCATTCCTAACATTCCAACTATCGAAGTCATGCCACAAACTGCATTTTGATAACTTGTGTGCCTGCTCTCCTGTCTGTAGCCTTACACTTTCATCCTTTTACATTAGCTATTTCACTTAGTAATAGAACCAACAAATACTTCGCTGAGAATAACCATGTCAGGAACTTATTACTGAAAGAAACTTCCCTTCCATTATAGTTTTGGCCTTACAATTATTATGTATAATGCTTAAAATTCCTATGTTTCTTGGTCTCATAAATTCTTAGTTCCTCCCATTACTCTTGCTGATTTATCCCATCTTAAAAGATGGATTAAACCTGGACAGCCAAGAAATAATTGTATTGCTAAGACAGTTGGAGTTGAAAGTAAACTTTCAAATATAAACTTTTAAATAATTGGTATATCTCCTAAAATCTTTTTTTAAAATATAAACATTTGATGAAGTCAGTGGATGGACTAATGGAAATTGAGAAAGCAATACAGGAAACTAGGACCCTTAGAGGTATAGTGTGGGGACTGATTTTACTGCATCTGAATCCTGTTAACAGGAGGAATATTCTAATTGAAAATGGAAGAGAATTAAAATGTTATTCAAAATATGCAATTCCTCTAGTTTTCAGTTTTCAGGTAGCTTCTGTTTAGAAAGTAATGCTAGGTATATGCTGATTTCTACTGCGGTTATACGAGATTACCACAAAATTAGTGAATGGAAACAACAAAAATATTTATTTTGTAATAACAGAGATCACAATCCAACTTAGGTAAATTCCAGAAATTAAGATGTTAGTAGATCTGAATTCATTTTGGAAGTTCTGGAAGACTATTCATTTTCTTGCTCACAGTCCTTGGCTGTTGTCTACAGAGTCAGCAAATGCTGAGTTTCTCTGAACTTTTTATGTTTCTTTTTCTGTTAGCAGCAGCAGCAGCAGCAGCATTGTCTCGCTTCTTCTTTTTCTTCCTTTTGTCCCTTTTTCATTGTTCTTCCTCTCTTTCTTCCTCTTTTTCCCCCTCTTCTTGTTTTCTTACTCCCTTTCTACCTCTCTCTTTTCTCCCACCTCTCTCTTTTCTCTTTCCTGTTTTTCTTTTCTCCTTCTAATGATTCTTGTGATTAATTGGCCCACTAAGATAATCCAGGATAATCTCTCTATTATAAGGTTAGTTGATTAGCAATCTGAATTCCATCTGTATCCTTAGTACTTTAATTCGTTTTGCTTTTTAACATGATTAGAGATTAGGACATAAACTTCTTGATGGTGGGCAGGGTGGGGGCAGTACTTTGCCTCCTAGGGCACTATTTTTCCTCCTTCACATGATATCCTATGATATCATCTCTAGACCGAGGTGGAAAGTTGTATGCGAGAAGAGATTAGACTGGAAAAAAAATTATCGTTTCCTGACTGACAATCATAGAGTATCACCTCAGTATTCTGCTCAAAATATTTTCTGAAACTAGAAATGTATTTTACTTCCTGATTAGAACCTAACCATTGATTTTATTTCTGTGTGGATTTTCCAGTTCATGAACTATAAAAACCAGTGTACCTAAAATTTACATGTGGCTACTGTGCACTGAGAAATTAGCACTTGACCAAGATGAATCAATTGTACATTGTTGGGGAAATTTGGAAACCAAAACTAAGACATGTCCAGGTAGATGCAGAACTGCCTTATAATTGAGTAAGAGTTCTTATAGTCTCCATCAGTGTTTGATAGACATAAATTTAAGACATTTTTCAATGACAATGAAATAATAAAATGTAGCATAATATAAACTTTCTTAAAACCTGGAAAAAAGCATAGGTCATTCTGAGAATGTCATAAAAAACTGAACATGGAAGTTAGTATTAATCTGCAAAAAGACTGTCATTTGTTCCTCAAGGAACTCCATCAAGTAGTAAGGAGCTTGTGCTCCTTCTGTGTCAATATTCTCCCTGAGCGGTGTTAACAGTCAGTTTCAACAGGGTATTGTTCCTTCAGTTCAATAGCATGCTGTCCCTTCCCTCCTCAGCCCAGAAACTGCCTTTGGCTTTTTGACTCATATACCCAATTTTCCGCTGACATGTCTATCTGGGTACCCACAGACAAAAATTTCCATGTCTGGAGATTTGTCACTTTCTCTATCATACCAGCATTACTACCATAATTTTTTTTTGCCAGTCCTGGGCTTGGGCTCAGGGCCTGAGCACTGTCTCAAGGCCAGGGCTCTACCACTTGAGCCACAGCACCACTTCTGGCTTTTTGCTATGTATGTGGTACCAAGGAATCGAACCCAGGTCTTCATGCATGCTAGACAAGCACTCTACCACTAGGCCAAACTCCCGACCTACTACCATAATTTTGAGGGCACATAATTCCCCCCCTTCTCTTTCTCTCTCTCTGAACCTTGCTTCTTTTTTGCTAGACTTTCACAGATGTTACTTCCCCTAAAGTTTCTCATTTTATTTAAATGTTAGGAATCAAACACAATCACTGGTACACGCTAGACAATTGCTGTACTGCCACTTCACCTACTTTCCTAACCTTCCCAAATGTCCCTTGACTCTTTTCTAAATTCTTTCTTCCACCCTTGTTATCAAGATACGCTTAACACCCTTTAGAATGTCCATCGACGTTAATCAAGTGAATTATTTCAAATCTAAACAGGACCATAGTACCTTCCAGATATTTCTTAGTTGGCTTTTTAAGATGGAGCTCCTGAATAAAGGTTCCTGAAGAGGGAATCTCTCTGAGGCATCCTCTGGCCTTCCCTCAGTTTCCTTGCTCATATTAGCCAAAGTTGGTTATTGGCTTTCCACTTGTCATCCTCTGATGAGAACAGGTTCCTGAAACTTTGAAAAGGCACATTGTTTCCTAAAATCTTTCCCCCATTGAATGAACTAAATTCCATAATAACCAAAGATTTCATTCATGGGGCAACTCTTCTTGGAAGCATTCCCTCAACTTCTTTCTTCATGTACCCCTTTGAGATGGGTTCTCCTAATCCTTCCACAAACATCCTTCAATTACAAATGAACGTGAGGTCATATAGGACATCACTGATGTGGTTTCAGTCACATGCTTTGCTACTTCCCTTTCCCATGTAGACTGAAAATTTCATGAAAACCTAGAAATACCTGAGTTCTCTGCTGCCACGTGTTTTTTTTTCCCCCTCATGAAGCCGCATGTGAATGTGTATGGATAGAATGGGTGTGTGAAAGAGACAGAACACAGGAATTTTATATTTCAATCTCCCCAACCCCCTGCCTTTGGTTATACCATGCTGTCTCTAACACTGATCCTATCTACTTCAAAACCCAAATAAGTACTGCAATTTGGGTAGGACAGAAATGACTAGTTTGAAATGTTACATTTTCATAGTTTGATACCATACACAATAAGTAGAATTTTAAATGAAAATTGATTGATCTGGTAAAGTGTTCATATTCTGCCCACTATTTTCACAGTTTTGGGTCCAAAATCATTATAATAAAATTTCTGTTCCAGCATTCATCAAAACTTATAAAAGAACTGTTGCCATTCATGGATGTATTAGTGTAACAGGGCCCAATGCTGCTTTCAAAGACTATTTTCTTCTACTGAGACATTTTATAGTCAGGCAATCATCTTGTTAAACATTTCCTATAAAAATTTTAAAAATCATTACCTGGGAGTCTATTACTGTGGCACTAATCACACCTCCACAATTAAGCTTATTTCAACCCTTTCAATGTAATCCTTTTTCTTTAATCAAGGGTTTATTATTGAACTGTTAATGTGAAAGTTGAAATAAAAAAAACTCAGTCCAGGAATGAATTCTAATAGTTCTAGTCATAGAAAACCTTGGGAAATTCTAATATTTTTCTGTGAGATTTGTGTGAGGATGTGGGCTAATTTTCTCCCTTTTTACTAGAATGATTTGCCTTACTTAGGGGAGACTAAAGGTTTTCCTAATGAACTGAAAGGATAGTCTTTATCTGCTACATATGGGTTGGCTATTATGTGATCACAAAAGTAATTACTTTATTAATCTGGAATAAAGTCAATGCAGTTGACCTGAGGATGTTTAATGGCTTTAATTTTTTTACATCACTAAATAGAAGTAGCTTCTATAAGGAAACATGATCCACAAATAATTTTATGTGGATAAGTGACCAAATATTGTATATCCCAATAGCTACCAAAAGAGAAAAGGTTTGAAGGGACAATGTGTATTCCAGCATGAGCTTGTTTACAGTGCCATAAAGCCATACAGTTTCCATGTCAATACACACAGATCACTTGCTATACCCAATCATCTTGAGAATTAGAACTTTCCTAACCTGACTGTCACCTCAGCTCACTCTCAGGTACTCTCATCTGGTCTTTCAAAGGATCACCTTGCAGTATCTCTTGCTTCTCCATCACTGTTCTTTCTGACAGTTTTCTTGAGAGGGATCAGCATTTTAAATGAATATTCTGTTTCTCAGAGCGCTTAATGGCTTCATTCTTCTTGTTTGTGGTATTTTAAATTTTTATTAGCATACATTCACAGTACAAATGTGGTTTCATTATTACATTTTCATACATATATACACATAATCTATCCCCTTAACCTTACTTCCTCTAACATTCTCTCTTATCTTTCTTTCACTTTTATTAGAAACATTTCAACTAGTTTTATTGTTCTATTTTTACATATGGATATGAAGTATTCCATCTATATGTATTCTGTTTGCTCATTTGCTTTTTATTGAAACAGCATCATGGGATTAGTAGTCTATGCTAGTTGTGAATTTGTGACCCTTCTACCTCTGTCTCTGGAGTGCTGGGATTATAAATACAAGCCATGATTCTTGGATTATATTTACAACTTAATAAAGAATAAAATCTTTGCATGAAAGGCTGGCATCATGGCTTGCCTAGCCCTCCATGAGTCTTCTTCCTTTGGAATTTTCTTTACCATTCTCCTTCAGAGAGGCTGGATGCCCTACAATTATGGCTAAGTAGTCATGCAACAGACTGCATGCAACCGGTGATGTATAATTGGCAATGTGCTGACGATTGAGAAGATAATTTACTTTTCCATGTGAGATAGGGTGCTACAGTTTTCACTTTTCCTTTCCCTTAAGATGACTATGATGTCTGAGACTTCAGCAGACATTTTAGGACCATGGTTAAAAAAACATGAGGATGAAAGAAAATATACAAATGGTAGTAGGAGGAAAAATAGAATAAATTTGGTCTCTGGTTGTACTAATGGATAGATGAACCAATGGAAGTAATTGCTTATCTTTAACATTTCTGTCATGTGAGAATAATTAAGTCCATATTTTACATCATTTGCCCCTGACCTTCTATAATTCAAATCAGAAGCATAGCTGAAACACATGGCTTGCAATGCTTGGTAATTTTATAACATTTCAGTATCACTAGTATTCTCCCAATTTTCTAGACTGTTTTTCCCTCCCTAGTGAACTTCCTACCAAATTACTTTAATCTCCTTATCCCAATGTTTCACGTAGTCCACTCATATTTACTATTCAAATCTCAGCTAAAATGTCTTTCTCCGAAATGTTTTATGTGATCCCTAGCCTAAACTGTATAATGTTATAGTCTCCAAAAATATTCCCTCTTGGCACATGTTTTCTTCGTTCATTTATTGTAGTAATTGTGTACTTTCTAAGAGACTTTAAGATTAGGATAGAAATTGTGTTGCTCATCTTCCTATTTTTAGAAATCCGTATAGCACTGAAAAATATTCAGCGACTTGAAATGATTTAAAGGAAAGAAAAGAAAAGAAATAAAATAAGGAAAGAAGGAAGAATAAAGGTGGGAGAGGGAGAGAAACAGAATGAGAAAAACAAGAGATAGAGAACATTGAATCATGAGAATTGAAAATGTTAGTTTTTAAGATAAAAAATTTCAATTTGCAAAGGAGGTCTTCTGTGTTCCGATAGTCTCCATCTCATGTGTTGAAAAGGCAAAGCCACAGTGAGTGGTCTATGTGTTTGAAAGCCAATGGGGGGGGGAATTATACTGCATTGGTTGCCAAAAGTATTCTGAAGTACATTTTCACTTCATTTTAGTTTCAATTTATTTGATTTTGCCTTAAAAGATAAGATGAAGTCACATGCTCTGCTGCATTGGTTTTGTTTATCAGCAAGAGCATTGTCAGAGACAGGAGTTGGGAGACTGACCTAAGTATTGACACTAAACCTTTTAACATTGAGTTTTTAGACTGATAAAGTTGCATTGGTCTCAAGAAATTCTACAGTGTTGATAGCATTATCAGATTTTCAACTGGGTGTCAGTGCAAAAGCAGACTATCATTTATGGGTTACATTACATATATGGTGGTAACATTAGAAGTGTTATCTTTTTTTAAAAGATTAATTCATAGGTTACCTATATGTATGTTTCGGTAAGATGTAACTGCAGTATATGTAAATTCTATGTTAACCAACTTTTTAACCTAGTTTGCTCCAGATTCTATATAAAACATGAAAACACTATATATTTATATACATATATATATATGATAGATGCTGTGATAAACTGATTTAATACATAGCTTATTTAATTTTTTAAACAAATCTACAAGTATACCATTATTTTTCTCATCTCCCAGAGACTAGGATTCTGTAAGTGTTTCGTTCTCATGTTCACTGTCCAAGTTTGAGTCTGAGTGCAGGAAAATAAATAAATTAAAATATAGTTTCAAGCATCAAGGAAAGTAGACTCACGTGGATGATCTTCAGAGGAATATGGAATAATGACATGGCAATGGCCAACAATATAGTTGGCAATAATCATAAGCATTTGAAAATTAAATAAAATATCCTTTAGTTTTTTTATTGGAGCCATCACCATAGGTTGAAAATTAAGTAGAAGAGAAGAAGGTTTGAGTCATCAAAAGTTTCATTAGCAAAATGTGGAGGAAAGAATATGAGTTCATGGGATAGCTGTGGGGAGCCTGGAGTGATAAGGCCTGGATCCTGGTGCAGTCCGGTGGTCTAGAATGCTACACTAAAATGTTTGACCTTTACCCTTAGATAATAAGAAACACTCGAAGAGGTTTTCAGCTGGAAACTGACATCATGAAAATGGTCTTTAGAAAGATTAATCTGGCACCAGTGCACTGAAAGGATTGGGAACAGACAGGATCAGAAAAAGATGGTTCAGGCAGGACTACAAAAAGGCCTGAAGAGAAAGGTCATTTAGACAGAGGGAGATATAGGTGAGGGGAGGGTGGAGGAGAGGATTTCAGTGCAGTAAGTGCTTGAGTACAGTGTGGCCATGTCCCTTTCAAACCAAGTTCCAACCCTGTGTAGAATCCACTGAGGAGGCCTTGTGTTGGTGGACTTGAACTCAGAAGGGCTCCTGGATGTACATCTTATCTCAGCATTCCCCCTTGATGAGTTCTGATTTAGTTTCTTTTTCTGTTTTTTCATTTCATTATTTATTTAACAAAAATATTTTATCCATGTTAATAGCCAAGCACAGACTCAATAGTGGGCATATGGTTCTTAAGAGATAAAATCCTAGCCCTAAAATGGCTTATGTTCTATGGTTGATAAACAGTGACCAAACAGCTATATCTACAAGAAAAAAAAAGCAAAGAATTAAAATAAAGTGACAGAGTAAGTGCTAGTAGTAGTTTTTCTGAGGAAGTGACAGTTAAACAGGTATGAATGTCATATATTCATATATATAGTACTCTTAATCCCCTCTACCCTTTATTTTCCTTCCCTTCAGTCATCTTACTATTCCTTCAGACAGTATATTTTACATCGATGCCCCATTATTGTTGTTATTGTTACTATCCATTGTCCTGTTTAGTGTAGATTCCACGAATGAGTGAAACAGGAATACTTGGCTTTCTGAGCTAGGCTTACCTCACTTAATATAATCATCTATTGTTTTGGAAATTGCATAATTTTGTGTTGGTCATACTAGTAATAAAATAATGACAAAAGATAAGTGTTGGTGTAATTTTTGAAGATCAGAAGGCACTGCAGCAAATAAAATAAACACTGTGCTGGGAGTCACCTTGTTTTCTGAGGAGTCTTACACAAGTACTTGCTGCTTTGTTGAGAAACTTACAGAGGAAGAGGAAGAGGAACTTGTTAATTCCAATGGACAGAGTTATTAATTTTTAAAAAGAATTAGAAAATAAAACTCTTTCAAAAAATCCCTGAAAATTGCTATCCTGAAAAAAAAGAACATCAAGAGTTAAGAAAATTTACCAACATTGAAAACTTACTTCATTTTCATTACAGATTATTTTGCATCTGCTCTCAGAAATGCATATGTCCTCTCTAAATATATTGTGCAAATGGTTCATTGAATGCCTTGTTATGAAAAGAAAGTTTAGTCTCATTTCCTAGGCAGACTTCTTAACCTGACAGTGCTAAATGGGGAAGAATTCTTTCGGATTATGGTATGTGTTTTGATAGAGATCCTGAAACAGCTGGTTATTTTCAGTCATTTTCTTCCTGTGGGAAGATAGTGCTGGTGTGTGAAGCCAGGGAGATAGAGCCTTGCTATCCAGGCAAGATGAGAAAAGGACAAAAAATATCTCTGTAAAATTCAGAAAAAAAATATATTTGCTACTTTATACGCACACATTTTACTATTCTGCTTATACATGAACACTTCCAAATGCGCATTTATGCGAAAAATAAGGAGCCTACTCTTACATCATATCCTGAAGATCTGAGGAAAAACAATTTTAATTTTTTTTTACATAGGTCAAATCTGTGGCCTCCCAATTCATTTTCCTGACAGAGAATCTGGGATATTTAATGGGTCTTGAATCTACTTTTTCCTACCTCAGGGCAGTAGATGACTTGAAGAGTCTGATTCAAACTCTGGTCAGTCCATGGGGAAAATTGTGTGAATTCACTGTGTGGTTGGCTTGAAGGCCATGAGAACCACATCCATCAGGTAGAGCTCTGATTGTGCACAGGTAGTGGTTTATGGACTGTTAGCCTGCACTGCTGCTTTAGATTTGAGGAATTATTCCAGGAGAACAAGGCAGGTTCTATTTTTGACATTTCAGCAATGAGACCACTTGTACATTATGGCCCGATTTGATTTACTGTAAGAAAATAAGAGTGCTGTAATTTGTAAAAGACATTTATTACACAAGTCCAAAAATTGAAAAAAAAATGCTTAGTGTCTCTGTCCATCCCATCTGGTTTTATTTTAATCTCACTCTAGTCACATATGAAATTTTGCTTAGCTGTCTTCATTTTCTTAGTCAATCTTGATTAATGGCCTTCAAAGTAAAAATAATTGGCCTGCATCAGGGTTGTTTTATAACTCTTGTTCACAAAGAATGTGAGAGGCTGGAAAATGAGCCTAAACAGAAGGAATGCATTACGTTGGTTTTTGAGAAAGAGCAGTCCTTCAGTTGTGTTTCACTGTGTATTTTTATAACAGGCGCCTCCTTGACCGTCCACGATACTGCAGATACCCAGAGCCAGAGCTTATGTATACTTCGTCAAACTGACCGTGGCAGCTCCTCATCTCCATGCAGCCACACGCAGCTCCACCCAGGCCAATCTCTCAAGACTGGAAATTCTGAAAGTAAATTATTAAGAAAGGCAAGGCTATGAAATCCAGAAGTTAAAACCTGGGGAGGGGAGGGCTAATTGTCTCTGAAGTTCAAATCGTTTGTTTATAAAAAGCCTCCTTTAGCCTGTGTATTTTTTCCCCCATTTTCTGAAAAGTATGTTCAAGTTGAAAGGAGTTTGGGGAAATGCAGGCACCCTGTGACCATTGTGGGTTTAGAATTGAGCTCTGTTTCCTTTCAAGATCTCTACTTCTGGGAGAGCATGTCAGTTAAAGAAATAAATTTGAGTTCAGGCACATGTACACACACACACACACACACACACACACACACACACACACACACACACACACACACACACTGAGAAGATCATTTCTTACATAAAGATTTGTAAATGAATATACTATGGCTTTTAAAAAACAACTAATTTTATGGGTAATGGTTAGCAAAAGAAAACCTTTCCAACTTTTCAATAATCCCATTAGTAGGCTCAATAACCCAGTGACTTTTCAGAATTTTACATGTTTGAGTGGTTGATATTTCAGAACAGATTAAAATCCCCTCTAGGATCCAATTAGTGTTGGATGTATATCAGTTTACACTAATCTGTTCACCCCAGTGCAGACTTGTACCACCCCAGGAAGAGAAGCATTGGCCAGAGGTCTGTTGGGAACCACTACATCCTGAGGGCTTTCCTACAGAGGTAGTCGAAGGGGTGGAAGGGTAATGGAACAGATTTCAGGTGTCTATAAAAAGTTTTTGACAGTTCTTCTTGGATAACTACAGGGGAGCCTTGATTGAAGACCTATTTTATGCTCTAAATTTTCATACATGAAAACTAAGTTCTTGTTCAATTCGGAAGGATCCCTAAGGCATTACCATATAGCCATAGGGAAAAAAATAGTTGGAGATTTCCAACCCAGCCTCCTCCAACAGCCCACATTGGATTTCTTCCTTCCAGGCTCCCTGGCCTCTCAGTTTTGCTCAGGTTTCTTAGTTGCCAACCCTTCCTAAATAGTTCCTTCTGTGTTTTCTCATTCTCCACTTCTCTTTCTCTGCCTCCTGAGCCTTCTCTTGCTCTCATGCTTCTTTCTTATTTTCAGAGCCTGCTGAGTCTTCAAGGGAAGTGACTGAGATTTTCCAGGCTGTTGATTTGCATTGTATTTTTCCATGCCCATAGAGATAGTTTCTAGAACAATGGAGCAGTCATAGACAATCCCCCAGTTTAACAGTCCTCTCTCTCTTACATCCCCTTACTCTCCCCAACTCAGTCCCTTCCAAGACACACATCTTAGCAATGCATTTTTTTTTCATGGAACATGGACTCTGGCCATGGGCACTGTCCCTGAGCTCTTCAGCTCAAGGCTACCACCCCTTGAGCCACAGCACCACTTCCTGTTTTCTAGTGGTTCATGGGAGATAAGAGCATGGACTTTAGTGGTCAGGCTGACTTTGAACTGCAATCCTCAGATCTCAGCCTCCTGAGTAGCTAGGATTACAGGCATGAGACACTGCACACAGCTAGAAATGCATTTTAATATTCACATTTCTTGGATGTTTTATGAGTATGGCACTTTACAGAGTTTGTCAAGCACTCTAATCTCGTTGAACTAAAAAAACATTTTAATAGATTATCTCAGTTTACCTTTACAACAGAACTAAAAATTTATTTTTAACCCTCATTTTATAGATGAATAAATAGAACTTTGAAAAGGCTCAGGAAACTACTGAGTAAACTGTATTAATCCAAAACCTATTTTCATAACTACTACAGCACAATTTCTTACAATTGGTCCACAGGCCTTTGAGGCTGAATAATTTGTTGTGGTAAAGGCTTCCCTCAGTGTTCTAAGACATTTAATGACATCTTGGACTTTGCTCACTAGATGCCAATGTCACCCTCCCTAGCACCCCACAAATAATGTCAAAACTAATTTTTGTAGACATTGCCAAATGTTCCAGGTTCAGAAATCCCTACTTTCATTTTCCCTACTCAGAGATTCTCTCAAGTTACCTGTGTAACATAACTGATTTACATCATGCTTTCAACCTGCTGAGGCACATTCTGCAATAATACAATTGCAGTCACAGTTAATCCCGAGGCATGAGAAGAGGCAGCATGTGTTCCTGTGTGTTCTGTGCAGAGGTCTTGATATGAGAATCACTACTACTTACTCCAGATAGACCAGTAGTTTGTCTGAAGCTAGACAAGATTTCTGGAAATGAAACAGATTCATGAGTAGGGCCCCAGAAGGACAGTAGGATCCTAGCTGTCCTTCTAAGGAAGGGAAAAACATGTGACTCAGCAGGACAGTAGGATACTGGTCTATGTCTTAACTTCAAGGCAAATCTTATTTTTAATCAGCTTCTAATCTGAGGCACTTTGACCAGGAAGAATTCTAAATCTTGTTTCCTTTGATCAAATCAGGACAATAACAAGATGCTATAATAACCATTGAGCCAACTGTTGAAATCTCACTTTCTGTGGATTTCAAATTGCTGAAATCTTTCAGCTCTTCCCTTTGTTTTCACAAAATAGAAAATGTAGGTTCAGATAGACACTTTATGTCTGCCATCTTCCCTACTCAAGAGGCTGTGGTTCAAAGAAAAGTGGTACCCAGTCTACTCTGGGAAAAGAAGTCTGCAGGACTCCTTCTCAAGGGTAACATTGATTGGGTGCATTGTACTCATAAATTGGTGCCTGAATTGAACCCCCTTTGTACAACTATTCAAATACATTTTTTTCAAGCTGATGTACAGAGGGATTACAGTCAGATATGTAAGGTAATGAGTACATTTCTTGTCCAATGTTGCTATCCCCTTCTTGTTTTCCTCCCACTTCCCTTCCCCAGGTTGTAAAGTTCATTTCCAACATAGTGTCTTCTGAATGTCGCTGTTGCATTGGTTAAACACATAAAAAAGGAAAAAGCAGGGGTTGGAGCCGTGGCACAAGTAATAAAGCACCAATCAAGTAAGCATGGTGATTAAATATGAGGCCTTGGATACAAACCCCAGTACCATCAAAACAAATGAACGGAAAGAAGAGAAAAGAAAAGAATAGAAAAGGAAGGCATAGGTTCCCTCTCAAAGAGTGGCTCTCAACAGTTTTTCAAACTCTGACTACTAGTCTTGAGTCACATGTCTAACTCATGTAGCACCTTCTTCAAGGAATATTCTAACTCATCTCTAAGACCCATTGTCACTGTAGAAAAATTTCAGATCTGCTACGGCCAACATGAAGAGTTGCTACTAGACCTCTGGCTTAATTTGAAACAATCACCTAGACAGAATTAAGAGTTGAAGGACACTCAGAGGAGGAAGGCAGGCCTTAGCTGTGACTTGCTTGGTGGCTAGTGGTATAAGCCAAATTGTATCCCATTAAAATCCACAGGTGGAAGCCTATCTCCAGTGACTGCCCTCAGAAATACAGTTTAACAAGGCAATTATGGTTAAATGTGGTAGTAGGGTGGGGCTCTACTCTGATAGTACTTAATTCCACAAGGAGAGACACTAGACATGTTTCTCTTTTTCCATTGCTCCTTGTCCTTCTTTTCTCTCTCCCACTCCCTCTCTTTCCCCTCTTTGTTTCTTTGCATATGTACAGAAGAAAGGCCATGTGGAGATATAATAGGAATCTCTTATCTACAAGTAGGAAGAAGGGCCTCACCAAAAACCAGCTCTTAATCTTGGATTTCCCTACCCAGAACTGAGAGTATAAATTTTTCTTATTCTGTAATATTGTGTTATGACCCCTCTAGTAAAACTAATGTCAGATAAAGTGGAAAATAGTTAGGTTAGGATGGCACAAGGGGGTACCAAGTGTAAAGATCTGCAGAGAAGGGGAGTGATTCTTTCCAGAAAGACACCGTGCACTGTGTATGATGAGCTCAAAAGTTGCTTTTACTTAAAGCACTGATTACTTACCTTGGCTCATAAATGTTGCATTGATTTTGCAGTAAATAATTCTCTACTCAGTCATTTCCACAGCCATCTTGGGAGCCAGAAAGGAACAGCCAAGAACTCCATGAACTGCCATCATAACATACTGTGAAAAGGGCTCTAGCTGATTAATCCTGAGACAATAAATAGAGTATCTCTGATGCTACATGTGACTACCTCTGAATTCATTTGTGACTGTAATTGTTTGAAGCAATGTATGTCTTTTACCTTTGTCTCTAGTTCCATTTAAAATTAGAGCTCATCTCTGTACAACAGAGGATGGTTTAAGATGGTTTGAAAAGTCTATTCCTCTGTGGAATGTGTGCTATATCTTAAATCTCTTTTCTCTGTCCTTCACCATGTTGTACTGGAGTGAGTGAGTGGTCAAAGCTAACATGTGAAATTCTTGGAGGTAGCTATGGAAATTAGAACTCTGTTTTCCCTGCTACCTTGCGTGAGTTACTGCATTATTTGTGTACCAGCTCACCTCTCAGACAATGCCTGTCATCAAACTAGTGATAGAATAGAAAAAATTTTTTTCGTGAATCAAACTGATGTTGAAATGTATGCATTAAATATCTGAAATTTCTCAAGCTAAACATGATGACTATAATTGGAACACACACATACTTTAAGTTTTGCAGAGAGTAATGAGGTAAAGAATTAGTCTAAAAATATTTTATTCAGAAATTCTATAAGTCAGATTCTTATGCTAATAAGTTTTACATTTGCAAAAATCGAATCATTAAATTGTTTGCACTCTTAATGATCTGTCAAGTAACATTTTCCTTTGCAATACTAAAAAAGACAGTGTTATTTATATAAACAGCTAAAAAATAAAAGATAGTCTTATTGTTGTGCAGATAATAGCTTCCTTGTTCCATAAAAAGGAAGTAAATGAAGCAATGAGCCACCATTATTTTTATTTATTGGCACCTCTCTTTATAGATAAGTAAAATAAATGGTGATATGTCTAATAATTTTGACAACTTACAGATAGTGAAGACAACAAGTAATGAGGCCTCTTTCAGTTGGATTTTGCTGGTTGTGTTAGGGACCTACATAAATTAAATGATATACCGGGCCCATCGCTTTTCTTACATAAATCTCTTCTGTGCTCTCTTCCAACCTTTACAGAAGAAATCTGCATTGATCTTTTTATACAACATGCAGCTAGCTATATGCTCTTTCTTGCATACACATTTGCAAATCACCAAGGAAAATGTAAGATGTGTCTTGCATGTGTATCAAGTACCAAGAAAACGTTACAGATTACTGTCTGCCTCAGGATTCCAGTTCCCTGGTGCTATGCATAAGCAATGGATTTACACAAACATTATAACATTCCCAAACAGACTGTGACTTGAGGGGTTCCTAGTTCATGGAAGGTTCAGATATGCAGCCTATTTTCTGCTACTAAGAGATCATCCGTTTCATTGAGTTTAAAATGTGTCATCACAGTTTATAATGTTGTCAATATAAAATGTCATAATGTGATACTCAATTTGAACAGCAAGATGGATAGCAATCTGAAAGACTTCTGTGTGCGGCTGGGGTGTAACAACAGCAGGAGTAGCAGCACTCTTTCTGTCTAGTAGCTTTATCATTAAGCACTATGTGAGTAGGTGATTAGGATTTCCATATATCCAGGCTACGAATTCTCTGTGATCTAGAGTATTTATATAGCCCCAGTGGTATAATACACATTATAACTTAAATTAGATAATATATTTAGAAAGAAAAAAAAGGCCTTCACAAAGAACAACATCATTGAATTATAATGATAACATGCCTGTTTACATAATGATAATGCACATATTAACTGCCAAACATGTTTGTTTTGCAGTAGTGTTTGTAGTAGGGTGCAGGGAATTGCAAAAGGGAGTTTTTCTTGTCTCTGTTGCTGTAGTAGGGTGGTTATTGGTAATGAAGAAGGAAAATGTAAAAAAAAGTCTATATTGCAATGAATGAGAAAAAATACACAATGGTGGTTTCTGAGTTCACATTGTTTATGGGATAAACAGGCATATGCCCAGTCTATTCACTTCTTTCCTAATTCTAAGAAATGGTGTTTCTTAAGGCAGTAAAGAAAAAAAAACTGCACGGACACTTTAGCAGCTAGCATCAAAGATTAAATACCTCAGAAACAACCCAATTGGTTTTATACATTCTTAATAAGAAAAGCCACCCATAGCCTCATTTATTCCAAGATGTAAAGATGTGTGTGTGTGTGTGTGTGTGTGTGTGTGTGTGTGTGTGTGTTTCTTCATTTGGATCCCAAACTGTGAACTTTATTTGTATGTCTAGGAAAGCCTGAAATGTTGCTCAAAAGAAAAAAAAGAAAAAAGTTGGAAGATGTTATTTTGTGAACTGTCATATGTTTTCTGAACTTTTTATAATAGAAAGGAGTCCCCGTCGAGCCCTTTTCCTCACTCCTTTAACAAAGGCAAGTCCCAGTTTATTAAAAAATCATACACAACAATACTGCTTGCCAGATTTTATAGTCCTAATGAAAATTTGGTCCAGAGCACAAAAATTATCTGGAAAAATGCCTGAAATTTCCCTGTCGCAGATGTTTCAACAGAAGGTGCTTGCATGCCATTCGTTAATACAGCACCATACGGGACTCACTGTGACCACCGCAATATAACCAGTAAGTAACACACGCAGCGTGCACACAGCCTCGCCAAAGCCGCCGTCTGCTGTGTGTGACTCGTATCCCATGGATTGAGACGTACCTTGATGAAACCGCATTGTCACGCAATGATAATATTTGTGGATCACCATGCATGGAAAACATCTTATCAAGAATGTGGGAGGTCTGTTTAAAGATCCAGTACATTTCTTGGCATTGGAGTTGATTAGAACAGAGGCAAATATTCATTGTTAGGGTAACTGCATTGTAAGTCAAAGAAGACATGCAAGTTGTTTCAGGAGTGCTTGGTAGGCAAAGGTACAAGCTGCCTTAGATGATTCTTGTTCTTCTTTACAGCTTGTGGAAGGGAAGTGATTCAGGGCTCTCTCTCTCTCTGTCTCTCTCTCTCTGAAATGAAAGCACTGGCTTGGATTGTGTAGAAGCTAGTAAAAAAATAATAAAGGTACATCTACATTGCTGCTCATATAGGCTGAATTTTTTCTGGTGAACCTAGATAATACTTGCTGGATAAGACTATCTGGAAGCAACATTGTTATGCATTTCAACCATCCGACTTGCCATTTATCCACTACATATTTCATATTCAAATATGGCTCTTATGGCATGAAAATAATGTGCTTAAAGTTAAACATCTACAGGAGGGGAAAATGATGGAAGCAGGTAGAAGAATCATTCACCTAGCACCTAGTGGTTATTCAGGGTTGCTGCATATATATATATACATATATATATATGTATTTATATGTATATATATATGTATTCATTCAATTTTACTTCACCAGATTTAGGAGCTAGAATGCAAGACAATTTGTGCAGTCTCCTGTCACCACTTTGAGATTTTTCTTAATATACCAGAGAATAAACTGCTCTAAACCTCTAAAAAAATTATGCTTAAAGAAAATTAAGACTTTCAACATAATTGTGTAGTTGACTCAGTTACGCTTTCTGAAGCTTTCTATCTTCTAAGGAAAAGATATTTACATGCTTTCTTTGAACTTATTCTTGTTTAAGTACTTTTATTGGTGTGTATTATATATGATGAGTTTCAATTTGAAGTAGATGTAGAATTTGGACATGCATACTGCCATCAGGAAGAATGACATCAACCCATTCATAAGGAAATGGAAAGTCTTAGAAAAAAATAATATTAAATGAAGTAAGCCAGACCCAAAGGAGCATAGGCTCAATGGTTTCCCTCATTTGTAATAATTATTACTCATCTAGGACTCTCATAGAAGAGGATTACAATAGCTCAGAATCTATGTACATAATGTCATACAGGATGAAACTAAATGAAATAAATTTTAGGATATGAAAGTTTATCTTGTATGACTGTTGTTCTTAATATACTATGTTATTTCTCTTCTCTTTTTGCCCTTTGATTAATCTCATATTATTACTATATCTGAATTTGTTACCTGATATATTACATATATATTTATTTGTTTTTTTGAAATAGGGAAGGGAAGGGGAAAAAACAAGATGATTGGGAGGGGGTGGGTAGAGGGAATCAGGGACAAAAACATAAGAAGGGATAGCAATGTGTGAGAAGTAATGCACCTAGCATCTGACAAATGTAATTGCAACCCCTCTATACATTATCCTGATAATAAAATACTATATATATTTCATCATTTTGACCAATTAAAAATTAATATACCCATGGGAAAAAAGTTTCCTCGTGAACAGCAGTTATTGAAGTTTTCTTTAGGTTCTTCTCTTTGACACAGATATTGACACCAACACAAAGCATTTTCCCAATTAAGTGAGAAGATGAGAGATTTTTTTTTGTTCACTTCTTTAAATAAAAGAAATTACTGGGGGGAAAGAAGAAGAAGAAGAAGAAGAAGAAGAAGAAGAAGAAGAAGAAGAAGAAGAAGAAGAAGAAGAAGAAGAAGAGGAGGAGGAGGAAGAAATAATATGGACCAGTTGCTTGTCATGCATGTAATCCTAGCTACTGGGAAGGTGGAGATGAGGAGTGAAAAACAGCCCCTCCCCCTTCCTCTGCACCTGCCAGAAACCAGTAATCACGTGACTGGGAATCACATGACTGTGAGTCACCAAAGGATCTGAGGCTCTGAGGTCACTTCCTCATCTGCTGTGGTCCTATCTCAGGCTCAGCATGAGTCCCCTTTTTCTTCCTTCCCCTTTGTCTCCATGCACCTCCATCTTGTGAGGACCTGCAGTTTTCTCTCTCCCCCAGTAAATTCTTTTCTGTCTGAACCACGTGGCAAGTTTCCTTTCCTTTCCAGCAAACCTTACAAAGAGGACTGTAGTTCAAGGTCGGATCACCCAAAATGTTCACAGAATCCTTACCTCAATCAATAGTTGGATGTGAGAGCCTTTGCCTGCCATGCACATTATATTAGGAAGATTGTGGTCCAGGCTATGCTGGGCAAAAAGTAAAACCTGTGTCCAAAATAATCTAAACAAAAGGAGCTGGAGTTGTGGCTCCTGTGGTAGAGTATCTACTGATCAAGTAGGAAGCCTCGAGTTCAAACTTGAGAATCATGCACAAAGAAAAGAATATTTTTTATAATTTCTAAATCTGCTATTTTCTTGATGTGCTCATGCTATACAAATGCATTTCATGTATGCCCCAATTATTGGTAATTGAGTAATGGTAAGAAATTGTTACTTGGTACTATGTAGATTTACCCAGTTGTTATTACTAGATCCTAACTCTAAATGCTTGTTCTTTTCATTGGCTCAGTCTTTCAATAAAATGAACTAATACTTTATCAGTGACAGAGACAATCTAAACAATCTACGCCTAACCCATATCAGACCCCAAAAGATATGTGGTACATGGTGAGATAAACAGGTATGCTCTGATTCGGCGGAAGATGGCGGCGGTTCAGGGTGAGACATACTGAGCTCCTGCCAAGATTCATGTACTGGCAGTGCAGGAGACAGTCCTCTACCAGAAATTGATTCTAAGTAAGCATTAGGAACACAGAGAACTCAGGCAGAGAGGAAAAAAAAGGAAAAAGAAGAATACCAGTGCGAAAAAAGAGCTGGGAGCTCTGCCGCAGAGCAGCTGGGAGACAAAGGCTCTTCTGAATCAGAGCAGAGAAAGCACTCCACAGCAGCACAGACCTGCCGGCTGCAGACAGAGCCACACAGAGCATGCGCCAGCCCAGAGCCAACACCCAGCCGTGCACGGACCTGCCAGCTTCACGAACCAGAGAATTCAGCAATTTGTGAGTAGCTCCGAGAAGTTTCCACTTCTGCTCTGGGAATGGCATTGGGAGGGAGCCCCTCCCCCACCAGCTGAGAGCAGTGCCATCTTGACTGCTGGCAATGACCCAGGCCAAAGCAATTGGAGCCTGAGAGGTGTTGCTGAAAACGCCAACTAACTAGCAAAGGATTTCCCAGAGATCCCTTAGCCAGAAATCAAGCCCCAGCACTGCTGAAGTCCATCCCCCCTGCGCCGGCCGCAGACCTGGTAAACAAAGCAGCCCGCAGATCTTTCAGCTTTGTTTTACCAAACAAGCAATCTCATCTGAAAAACCACAAAGCCAAATCACAAGAGAAAAAGACTTTGTGACGTATTTAGATCCCGAATTTAGTGGAGACACAAGTTTCCTAACCTCTCCCCCCACCAAAAAAAAACAAAAAAAAACAAAAAAAAACAAAAAAACCTGAAGAATACCCTTTTTTTAATCTTTTTTTACCCCATTTCATTTGCATTTTTAAATGTTCTTATTTTTCTTTTTGCCATTTAACCTACATCTTTTTTTCTAATGTTATGATTCATTCCATTTTTTTTCTTTTTTTCTTTTTTTCTCCTCTCTTTTCCCACAATCCTGCTGTCACTGTGGTCGTTCCTAGAAACACAGTGATAGCTCTGGGTACAGTTTGGACAAAAATGATATCCATATTGATACAGTCACATGCTTTATAAACTCTGGGTTCTCAAACCTAGAATCTCTTGGGTAAGAACTCAGAACAGTGAGGAATCTCCCCCAACCTTTTTTCTTTTTTTTTCTTTCTTTTTTGTTTTTTGTTTTCGTTTTGTGTGTGTGTGTGTGTGTGTGTGTGTGTGTGTGTGTGTGTTCTGTTTACTTTTATTTTGTTGCTGTTTTGTTTCTTTTTTTCTTTTCTTTCTTAAATTGGTATCATTGAAATCTCCTATATCAACCTCGCTCTTTTCTCTAAATATTCTTCTTATTACTATTATTATTTTCATAAGTTTTATCTAAGTTCAGCTAAACTTTCTACACAAATACTCTACCTGTCCATCACCTTAGGTCAGTTATCCTTACAGGATACCCTCTTTTCATTACTATAATATTCTTACACTCCTGTATTATTCTTTTCCTACCTCCCTTGTCGTCTTTCATACTATTTTTCTATCTCTGGTCCTCTATTCATCCTTCAACTCTTATAATGCATGGATCTACATTTGATGGTTGTTGAGCAATGATCTGTATCTAGGTGCTCAATTATACTCTAGGTCCAGAGGGACTTAAATACAATAGAGGTTGGATTGAGGGGCTTATTGTTTTGGTCATAAATTGGTCATCTATGATTGTATTAGATTTGTATGTAAGTGTACAAAAAGAAAGACAGAGTGTTATTACTAATCGAAAAGAGCTAATATCTATTGTCAGCCAACTAAAAAGGTCTAGGTTGGTTATATCTGAAAAATTATAATCTTGTTTAGTATTAATCTTGCTCCCATTCTCAAATGGGCAGAACAAGAAACTCAAGAAAAATGTCAAATCAAGGAATAGCATCTCCCACCCAACATAAACAGGCAATGTAGCAGTCAGTGGCAAATCTAGAGGAGAGCCTTCCAAGTGCTATACAAATGCAATTGATAAACATCATTAATGAAAAATGTGAAAACATAAAGAAAGAGATAAGGGAGGAAGCCACAGCTAAACAAGAGGAAACCATAAACAAAGTGATAGGTGAAAAAGGGGAAGCCATAAAGGAGGCCACAAAAAAGGTTTTCCAAAGAAAAATGGATGAATTTATAGAATCCACAAACAAAAAGGTGACTGAACTCCAACAAATGTCCAAAGAGAATAAAGATGTTGAGCTAACCACTCAAATGGAAATCAAGGAGCTAAAGAAATCCATACATGATCTAAAAGAAGAGATGCAAGGCATCAAAAATGAGCAATTAGAAGCAAGGGAGATGAAGAATAAAGTAGATAGCTTTGATAGTAGGCTAGACAATGCAGAAGAGAGAATTTCCGGGGCTGAAGATAATTTAGTTGTTATAGAGAAAGAACAGAAAATGAGTCAATCCAAATCTAGGAAATATGAGAGAGCACTTCAGGAGGTCCAAGATACAATTAGGAAGCCTACTTTAAGGCTAATTGGTATTGAGGAGGATCTGGAGAAAGAGGTCAATGGTATTGGAAATATACTTCAGAGAATCATCTCAGAGAATTTCCCAAATATCCAGAAGGGCAGGCCCATCCACATACAAGAAGCTTTTAGAACCCCAAACAAACCTGACCAGAAAAGAACATCCCACCGCCACATTGTAATCTGAACTGGATCAATAGAGACCAAAGAAAGGATCCTAAAGGCAGCCAGGGAAAAGGGATCAATAACCTATAAAGGCAAACCAATCAGAATAACCCCAGATTTCTCAGCAGAGACCATGCAAGCAAGAAGAGATTGGAACAATATATGTAATGCCCTGAAGTCAAATAACTACCAACCAAGAATACTGTACCCAGCTAAGCTCTCATTCATAACTGAGGGAACAATAAAAACATTCCATTCCAAGGAAAAGCTTCAACATTATGTAACAAAAAACCAACACTACAGAAAACTCTCAAAGATGTTCTACACATAGAAAACCAACACAAATGTGAAAGAGAAAGAAATAGCACCTAAAACTCATACCATCTAAGTACGACAAGAACTGTCAAGATACAGGCCCTAATGAAAGCTTGTAAAAATGGCAGGAACTAATAAATATTTCTCAATCCTGACTCTCAATATCAATGGACTTAACTCTCCAATTAAACGGCATAGATTATCTACTTGGATCAAAAAACACGATCCATTCTTCTGCTGTCTTCAAGGGACACATCTTACCCAAAAAAACAAACACCTTTTGAAAATGAGCGGTTGGAATAAAATCTATCAAGCTAACGGCCCCCATAAACAGGCTGGAGTTGCCATCCTCACATCAGATAAAATAGATTTCAAACTAAAATTAGTGAGAAAAGACAAAGAATATTACTACATACTACTAAAAGGATCTTTCCTCCAGGAGAACATAACCATCCTAAATATCTACACACCAAATCCCAGAGCTCTGAACTTCATCAAGCAAACGTCACTTTCACTGAAACCATACCTAGATCGAAACACAGTGATTGTTGGTGACTTTAACACACCACTCTCACCTTTGGACACATCAACAGGCAAAAACTCAACAGAGAAACCTTAGAATTGAACAACTATCTAGACCAACTAGATCTAACAGACATCTGCAGAATATTCCACCCAGCAACAACACAATATACATTTTTCTCAGCAGCACATGGAACATTTTCCAAAATAGACCACATCTTAGGCCATAAAACAAACCTGGACAGATTCAGAAACATTGAAATAATTCCCTGCACTCTCTCAGACCAAAAGGTCATCAAATTGGAACTGAACACACATCTCCACCAACGAAAACCCTAACTCATGGAGACTGAACAACATATTTTAGAATCATCAATGGATCATCAAAGAGATCAGAGCAGAAATCCAACAGTTTATGAAATTTAACAAAAAGGAGCACACAAAATACCAGCTTCTTTGGCACATGGCAAAGGCAGTATTTAGAGGAAAATTTATAGCTCTGAGTGCCTACAATAACAAATTGGAAAAATCACAAACCAGCAATTTAATGGGTCACCTTAAGCTCCTGGAAAAATAGCAAGAAACCAACCCTAATCCCACTAGAAGGAAGCAAATTATTGAAATCAAAGCAGAATTAAATGAATTAGAATCCCAAAAAACTATAGAAAGAATCCACAAAATAAGGAGTTGGTTCTTTGAAAGAATTAACAAAATTGACAAACCCTTAGCAAATCTTACCAAAAAGAGAAGAGAGCATACCCAAATAAACAAAATCGCAGACGAAAATGGTAATTTCACTACAGAAATTACCAAGGTCCAGAGTATCATGAGGGAATATTTCTCAAACCTTAACGCCAACAAATTTGAGAATCTAGAAGAAATTGGACAAATTCCTAGACAATATTAACATACCCACACTGAACCAAGAAGAACTATCCCAACTAAACAGGCCTATTTCAAGCACTGAAATAGAAATGGCAATAAGAGACTTTCCAACTGAGAAAAGCCCAGGACCAGATGGATTCACAGCTGAATTCTATAAGGTCTTCAAAGCAGAGCTCACACCAATACTCCTCAAGCTCTTCAATGAAATTGAAAATGAAGGTTCTTTACCAAACTCATTCTATGAAGCCAGTATAACCCTCATCCCCAAACCAGACAGAGATTCATCAAAGAAAGAGAACTATAGACCTATTTCTTTGATGAATATCGATGTAAAACTTCTCAACAAAATACTGGCCAATGATCTACAACAACTCACCAAAAAATTATACACTATGATCAAACAGGTTTCATAACAGGAAGGCTAAGCTGGTTCAACATACGCAAATCAACTAATGTAATTCAACACATCAACAGGAGCAAGGACAAAAATTACATGATTGTCTCAATAGATGCAGAAAAGGCAATGACAAGATCCAACACCCCTTTATGTTAAAAGCTCTGGAGAAACTAGGAATCCATGGAACATTCCTCAATATAATAAAGGCTGTGTATGACAAACCCACAGCTAGTATTATACTTAACGGCGAAAAGCTAAAGCCATTCCCTCTAAAATCAGGAATGAGACAGGGATGCCCACTCTCTCCACTCCTCTTTAACATAGTGTTAGAATTCCTAGCCAGTGCAATAAGGCAAGAAGCAAGCATTAAGGGGATCCAATAGGGAAAGAGGAAGTTAAACTTTCCCTCTTTGTAGATGACATGATCCTATATTTAAAGAATCCTGTGGACTCTACTCCCAAGCTCCTTGAGCTGATTCAAAACTTTGGAAGGGTAGCAGGCTATAAAATTAACCCTCAAAGGGCCGGGAGTTTGGCCTAGTGGTTAAAGTGCTTGCCTAGGATGCACGAAGACCCGGGTTCGATTCCTCGGTACCACATACCTAGAAAAAAGCTAGAAGTGGTGCTGAGGCTCAAGTGGTAGAGCTCTAGTCTTGAGAAAGTCCAAGGACAGTGCTCAGGCCCTGAGCTCAAGCCCAGGACTGGCAAAAAAAAAATTAACCCTCAAAAATCAACTGCCTACCTCTATGCCAACAGTGAGAGGAACGAGGCAACAATCAGGAAAGCAACTCCTTTTGCAATAGCCTCAAAGAAAATAAAGTACCTAGGAATTAGCATAACTAAGAATGTAAAGGACCTTTTTGATGAAAACTTTCAAATCCTGAAAAAGGAAATTAAAGCAGAACTGAGGAAATGGAAAAACTTCCCATGCTCCTGGATTGGAAGAATCAATATCGTGAAAATGACAATCTTGCCAAGGGCTATCTACAAATTCAATGCAATACCCATCAACATCCCAATGGCATTCATTAAAGAAATAGAAGAGGCAATCCAAAATTTCATATGGAATAATAAAAGACCCCGTATAATAAAAACACTTATTAGCAGAAAGAACAGCGCAGGAGGAATTTCAATACCAAACTTTAGACTCTATTACAGGGCTATAATTATCAAAACAGCTTGGTACTGGCACAAGAACAGGCCTGAAGACCAATGGAATAGAACTGAGGACCCAGATATTAAACCACAGACCTATGGCTACCTAATCTTTGATAAGGGAGCCAAAAAAATAGAATGGAAGAAAGATAGCCTCTTCAATAAGTGGTGCTGGCAGAACTGGTTAAGCACATGCAGAAAACTAAAGTTGGATCCTTCTTTGCCACCCAAATGGATCAAAGACCTGGAGGTAAAAGCCAACACTCTGAAAAGTTTACAAGAAGGAATAGGAGATACACTAGGCCTCCTTGGCACAGGTCGAAACTTTCTTAATAAGGACCAAGAATCACAACAAATCAGAGAAAGGCTGGATAAGCGGGACTGCATTAAACTGCAGAGCTTTTGTATGGCAAAGGACATAGCTAGTAAACTAATTAAGAAGCCTACAGAGTGGGAGAAGATCTTCACCAACCAAACAACAGACAAAGGCCTCATATCTAAAATACATCAACAGCTCAATAAATTGAATCAATCCATAATTAATCTCCAAAGTAACCACCATCCCATTAAAAGATGGGCCCAAGACTTAGAGTCTTCTCTGAAGAAGAAACAAAAATGGCCTATAGACACATGAAGAAATGCTCAACATCTCTGGTCATAAAAGAAATGCAAATCAAAACAACTCTAAGATTCCACCTCACTCCAGTTAGAATGGCCAGGATCAGGAAAACGAATGACAACAGATGCTGGAGGGGGTGTGGCCAGGAGGGATCACTACTACACTGTTGGTGGGAGTGCAAACTCGTTCAACCACTACGGAAAGCAGTATGGAAAGCAGTATGGCAGTGCCTCAAAAGACTAAACATAGAGCTCCCCTATGACCCAGCAATTCCACTACTCGGCATTTACCCAATCATCCAGAAACAAAGATATACTAAATCCACCAGCACAACAATGTTCATTGCAGTACTATTTACCATAGCAAAGATATGGGACCAACCTAGATGTCCCTCAGTTGATGAGTGGATCAACAAGTTGTGGTATTTGTACACAATGGAATTTTATGCTATTGTCAGAAAGAATGATATTGCCCCATTTGTTAGGAAATGGAAAGACTTAGAAAAGATCATATTAAGTGAAGTAAGCCAGACTCAAAGGAACTTAGGCTCAATGGTTTCCCTCATTTGTCATATCAGTAGAAACCTTGGGCTCTCCTAGCAGAGATTTGCAATAGAGTAAAACCTTGATACAAAAGGCCATATAGTAGGACGCTAAATGAAATGATCTCTAGGATATAGAACCATAAACCATATAATGAATGATTGTTGTTCTTAAGGTACCATGTTATCTCTCATCTCTTTTGCTGTCCCTTGGTTATCTCATATTGTTACAGTATCTCACTTTGTTACTTAATATATCAGATGTATTTGTATTTGGTTATTTGAAATTGGTTAGGGAAGGGGGGAAAACAAGAGGAGGGGTGGGGGGAGGGGGGAGGGAAATGGGGACCAAGACATGTGAAAGGGTATCAATGTATTGGAATTAATGCGCCATCTATCTGGCAAATATCATGTAACCCTTCTATTAATTACAATAAAAAAATATATGAAAAAAAAACACGTATGCTCTTTCTATGCTTTCCATTTGCCGACTGTCATCTGCCTGAAGTTACGATTTTGTAAGGACTGCAAACGTTGATATAAGTATACAGATGATACTTGTTTAAAAAGGAAAAATGTTCACACCTCTGTATTATGAGGACAATTAAGGCAAAGCAGAATCCATTAGCAAACCTTAACTACAATCTCAAAGATTTCTATTGGTCAATTCAAAATGGCATTGTTTAATTGTGAGAGTTTAATGTCCTTGTTTGTACTGAGAACACAGAGTGGAGCTGTGTTCCATCTCTGACATACATATTAGCATTAATAACTATTTCTATGAAAAAAATTTGAGCATCAATACCTTCACTATAAGATCCATCCATAATTACTTCATGATTTTTAAGTACATGCATTCTTAAAAAAATGAAGTTCATTGGGCTGGGGTTTGGCCTCGTGGTAGAGTGCTTGCTTAGCATGCAGGAAGACCTGGGTTCAATTTCTCAGTACCACATACATAGCAAAAAAGCCAGACATGTTGCTGTTGCTCAAGTGGAAGAGCTTTATCTAGCCTTGAGAAAGCCCAAGCACAATGCTCAGGCCCTGAGTTCAAGGCCCAGGACTGGCTTATGTAACTGTAACCCCTTTGTATATCAGCTTTAAATTTAAATTTAAAAAAAAAAAGCATGTGTAAAATAGCATTTCATTGCAGTCATGAAATTTTGTCTACTGGACTTATATATCTGTTATATGTTTACTTTTGTTTTTTAAAATTAAGAAAAAATTGAATGTCATGAACTTCATTTCATTTGAAAGTCTTCCATTCTTTCTGTTACTCTGAAAATTCAAAGTCTAGTAGATTCTTGTACTCTAATACAGAAGAGAACTTAATTTCCCATTGTGTGATGGTCTGTCATTTAGGAGTAGTCCCTACCATGTACAGAGGATATATTGCTTTGTTATACCATTGCTAGAGAATACTGATTGCACATAGTAAATTGTTCCCTGATGATTCTGAGGAAAACTGACTTGAAAAATCCTCTCCACAGTAACCATTCACAGAGGAGAAGCAATTTCCATGTCTGTCACTGAGACTCAATCCAATGATAATATGCTGACAGACAATATGCCCCTTCAAGACATTGATCAAGTTAATTTTTTTTCTCAATTCAGAATGGCATGTTCTTTGAAGCTATGCTGCTATTGTTTGATATTATTTTAATGTATATTTACTAATCTCTAAAATTCAGCTCATTCTCTGTTGGGTTTTCTTTAGCTTCAGGTAAATTAAAATGTTCCTAAATACTGCTTCTTTGGAAGATTCCTGATGTATTCTAAGCCTTCCCAGAAGCAATTGGTCAATGTTAAACAATACTGAAAATTCTAAAGTAATTCTACACAGTAATGCCCACCGGCTGAGCCCTGAAATAAGAGATGATACCAGCTGTGTGGCTAATGGGTAAGAGCTACTTCCTGTTTTTATTCCTAAATGATTTCCTTTAATATTCTACATTTTAATGATAATATATTTTATTTTGTTTACTCTCTTCAGTTTGTCTCCTCCTCTCTCTCTCTCCCAACTCTCTGTTATCCTCCTTTCTCTCTGGGAATTTACTCTGTGCATTCCACTGGGGTTGCAGAAGAATGAGCTGGATTTATCTCTTTAGTCAACTATACAGTATTCCCTAACTCTTGAAATACTTTTTTTAGGCTCCCAAAGTGTTCATCAGTCACTGTTTTCTTGTTTTGAAATGGAGATATGAAGTCCTGGCATTCATATTAGTGCCACAAATAAAGAGAAAACAACTTAGAAAAACAAACAAAGGACAACTAGATGTTCCTCAGAATGTTTACCTCAAACTAAAAATAAAAATAGTTTCTCACAAAAAAAGAAGATATAAGAAAGCTGGGTTCTGGTGGCTCATATCTGAAATCTTACCTGGTCAGGAGTCTGAGGAGCTCAGTTCAAAGTCAGCCTAGAGGGAAAAGTCAGTGAGCCTCTCCAATTAACATCCTAAAACACAAACAACAACAACAAAAGTGAAGGTGGAACTGTGGCTCAAAGTATAGAGAGCTGGAAAAGAGCTCAGGGAGAATGCCTTGAGTTCAAGCCCCACAACAACAGAAAGATTTCTGTACCAAACATGGAAGCACATGCCTGTAATACAAGGAGGCTGAGCCAGAAATTGCAAGTTCCAGAAAAAAAAAACAAACAAACCTGGGCTACATGAAGACTCTGTCTTTAAAAACTAAAACATATAATCAAATAGGTTACCAAATCTCCCCACAGGTTTGGCACCTTGGTAGCATGCCCTGTCTTGCTAGCTGCAGAGGAAATCAGATATGTTCTTTTTGGCCTTCATTTCAGAATGTCTTGTGTCCTTACTTTGTCATACTTCACAATATCCAGTGGCTGAACAAACAGTCACAGCATTGTTGAAAACACAGAGCCACAGGAAAGGGAAATGTTTTACACACAACAAATTGATAAGAAGACCCTGTTGTCAGTCCAGCCAAATATGTATCTCTGAATGAAGCACCTCTATTACTGCCATGTAAGTTTCCCTGTTTCTCTTACAGAGAGACATTTCTCTGCTGTGGTAATGCAATTACTTTTCTTTATTTGCTTTTTTGAGTATTTAAATGACTATTCTGCCTTTTCCCATAGGAAATTTTTCTGCAAAGTTTAAGCGTGGTTTTCCTTGGTAAATAACTGGCTACATTTGGTGAGAGAAATAAAACAGAACAAAAAAAATGGTGTATGATTACAATGCTGTATTCTGGATGAATCCAGATTGCTTGTTTTAATACTGATATTTTTTCATTTGAGATAAAAAATACTTCATTTCTATTTCCTTCATGATCTTCATAAGTGAATTTTCCATAACATGGTTTATTGCATATTATCACATATGGTCTTTGCAAGATTAGTGGTATGGTTTTGATTATATCAGCATTAAGAAGGGCTAACATAAATGTTAATAAAAACCTATTCTTGGACAATAATGGATGAAATGCTACAATGGTACCTGGTTATAAAACTTCACTTTTTGGAACTATCCTCTAGGTTTTTCACTGGCTGCTCTGTTGTTTATTTTTGAGAGGGAGATAAGATTCCTTGACTTGCCATCTTTCTTATGTTTTTATGGCTTGTTCTGCCCATTTCAACAAGAAACCAAATCCAGTAGCACAGCAGAACACAATTTTAAGACACAAACTGAACTGAACCAGCTCAGAGATTTATGGTTACCCAGAATTTAGAGGTTCACAATCATAGATAGGTATTTTCACTCTTTCTCCTTTTTGGATATACAGATTCAATACAACCATAGAGCACAGCTTTAAGACAAAAACCAACCATGAGCCCTGTAATTGCACCAATTTTAGAGGTTCACAATCATAGATAGGTATTTTCACTCTTTCTCCTTTTTGGATATACAGATTCAATACAACCATAGAGCACAGCTTTAAGACAAAAACCAACCATGAGCCCTATAACTGCACCAATTTTAGAGGTTCAAAATCATAGGTAGGTATTGTCCTATCTATGTTTTTCTTTGATAGGAAGTGGTATTGTGATTCAGGATTAGGGACTCTCTCTCTATATATATATAGCTGTAACCAGTGAACAAAGCTGTAATGAGGTTTAAATCAATCTGGACTGAAAGGATAAGTTCATGAGCCACTTTGACACAAATACAATGAACCCAGATACAGTCTAGATCAATGACAAACAAGTAGGGATTGATGGACTAAGAAAATCAAAGGAGTGGAGGACCAGAGTTAAGAGGTATAATGAAAGTAGGAGGAGAGGTAAGAGTAGAGGAATATAGGAAAATGAAGGAACCTAAAGAAGATAGCTTAGATCTAAATTCAGAGAAAGGAAAAAGAAAATATAAGAAAAATAAATAAATAAAAACTTAAAAATTATATATATGCAGAACTATTGCTAAAATTAAAAATTCTAAGATTAAGTAATAGAGCCTAGTAGTTACTGTCAGTATGTATCCAGGAATGAACAGGAGAGTAATGAAATACAAGAAAAAAAAGGACAAAAATAAAAAGTACAAAAAGTAAAAAAAAAGTATTAGAATTAGGAAAAAGAATTCTTCAGTTAATCTGGGATTTTTGTATCTTGCCTGTGTCCACTATTCAGTCTCTTGATGGAGCTTTTGATTTCCTTGTGGTGGTCAGTTTTCTGTGTGGTTTAGTTGGTTTCTCCAGTTTGTTTGAGAGTTGGAATTTTTTTTTTTTGCCAGTCCTGGGCTTGAGCTCAGGGCCAAGGCACTGTCCTTGGACTTTCCTCAAGGCTAGTGTTTTACACTGAGCCACCATACCACTTCTGGCTTTTTCTATGTATGTGGTAAGGAAGAATTGAACCCAGGTCTTCGTGCATACTAGACAGGCACTCTACCACTAGGACAAACTCCCAGCCCCATTGAGACTTGGGATTTTTGTGTCTCTCCTCCTAGATTAATTTAGTGGGAGGGCAATCTGCTTTGCGTGTCATATGGAAGGGAGGTGTCTGTTTCCTGTCTCCTGGAATCGCTGCCAGTGACCTTGAGTGTGGGTGGAGTTGTGGCCTGTCTGGAATCAGTGGTTTTTCCCAGAGGGTCTACCTTCTGAGACTTAGAAAAAAAATCATATTAAATGAAGTAATCCAGACCCAAATAAACATAGACTCCATGGTTTCCCTCATTTGTATTAATTAGCATGTGTCTAGGATAGTCAATAGCTATGTACATATGTCCATATAAGTTGAAGGTAAGTGAATGAACTCCAAGGTATGGAAACAGGAAGCTTTTTTGTTGTTATTGTTTCCAGTGTACTGTATGAATTTATTTCGTTTTTCTTTCCTGTCTTTATTGCATCCTTTAGTTTATCCCTTGTTGTCACTGTATTTGATTATGGTACCCTGTGTTTTGTATATATGTGTTTATGTGAACTGGTGAAGGGAAGAGGAACAACAAAATGGTGAGACAAAGGGCAAAGGGCAAACCAATGCAGCAGTAATACTCGCAAGACAATATGTTGGAAATGATCTTTACAACTTGTGAGTGTGTGGGGGTGCAGGGAAAGGGAAGTGGGAGAAAAATGGGAGAGGAGGCAACAATGTTTGACAAGCAATGTACTCACTACCTTACATATGTAAGGGTAACCCATATATACATTACCTTGACAATAAAATTTTAATAAATAAAACTTAGCTTTTAGCTTTTATGCTGGGTGCACGATAGAATCACTTCAGTTGCCACACATATGACAAAGGGTTTTCTCTTTCTGTTATTCTCTCATATCAGGAGGGTGAAACATCTACCTAGTGCCTCTCAGGCATGTATTTTCCCTAACTGTAGTGGTTCAGAGAGTTAAGAGAATAGATATTATGCAAATTGAATGCGTAAACATAGATTGGCAATTTGCTTACTAGCAATGCTATTAAAATTCAACATGCTTCACCCCTAAAATATATTTACCTCACATGCATGTTGTGATATGTACTGAAATAAATAAAATAAGACACATAGTCCAAAGCACAAGAAATATTGTCCTATACAATAAATATTGACTTTGTAATCCTACATATCCTGGTCCCTCTGGTATTGGGTTGACTGAAAAGATGTGGAAAGGAATTAGGTAGAAAATAGCACATAGAGCTTGAAAAGTATTCATTAAGAGTTTGAAACTCTTAAACACTAGGCTGCCACCACCCCCTTTTCCCAATCTGCCTCAGAATTGAATAGTGGCATTAAAGTCAGCTGTTCAGGCCACCTGACCTCCTGGAATGTTTCTATAATCCCCAGCAGGGTATCTTATTACCAGTTTAAGATACACTTATGGAGCTGTTCCAACTAAAATGTCATGAATGCTAGTGCCTTCCAGCCCTACTCAAGATGGCAGCATTTGTGGAATGTTTTAAGATGATCAAAAGATCTACAGTTCTCAGATCTTTATTATCTAACTTTTCTCCCTTCTTAACATTTACAAGTATGGCCAACAGAACATGCTACTCTTTGCCTATAGGAAAAGTTTTAACTTTTCATGATTTAACTCAGATGTTTGACCTATAAGAATTTCTTACTTTAATTTTAACAGGAGGGAGGTCACATACACTCCCTGAGCCAAACTAAACAGTATATGATTGTTATTCTTGGAAAACAATGTTAAGTCCAGAACTGCAATTGCCTGCCAGGTAACATGGCATAATAAAAGTAATATAACATTTTGTGTACCTTGTTAAAGCATCACATTTTGGGGGGCAGAATCCATCAGTCTTGGCCCTAGGAAAGCTTATAGCAGCAATAAAATGTTATCAATACCAATTATTGTGAAATGGGTCAGAAAGCAAAATAACGAAGAAAATTTTCTAATTGGCTATTAATGATGTCACAATGAGTACAAAACCAGTATATTAAGCATATGAATGTGGTCTTTCTTCTTCATTTGGCTTAAACATTTTCCATTCCATTTAAACAGTAAAGGCCTTTACTATATTCACAAGTTTTACTTGGTTTACACATCATTTTTTAAAAGTAAAGTTCACTGTGGATTTCATATATGGAAGTATAAACCAGGGACATTCAATGCTTTGTTAGGAACTGAGTTTTAGTTTACAGAGTAATTTAATAAATATATATATTATATGTTACTTATTTCTTAAGTGAAGTAGTTCTGTAGAACAAGCTGAAAGCTACTTGAAGCATAAATATGATATGCATAAGCATGTTATTCAGATGGGAACAAAGTATGAGAATAAATACTTTCAAAATCTGAATAGCCTCTCCACCTAATGTGAGGGATGTGGAAGCCATAAGACTTGAGGACAATCTGCTCCTCTTCAGTGAGAGCTGTCAGAAAAACAAATGAGGAGTCCAGGTACATTTGAATTTCAGACAAACTAAAAATATAGTTTGTGTACAAGTATGTCTCATGTTGCATGAAATATTCTTATCCTACAAAAATTATTCATGCTTATCTGGATTTAATTTTAACTGGAGTATCTATATTTTCATTTGTTAAATCTTTCAACTTTATTCTTTTTTTCATATATTTTTATTGTAATTAATAGAAGGGTTACATTATATTTGCCAGATAGAGGTACATTAATTCACGTACATTGATACCCTTTCTCATGTCTTGGTCCCCATTTCCCTCACCCCCCACCCCCACCCCTCATCTTGTTTTCCCCCCTTCCCTATCCAATTTCAAATAACCAAATACAAATATATCCAATATATCAGATAACAAACTTTTTATATAGCCAACTTGTAAAACAACAATCCCTATTTCTACATTGTTAAGTGACTGAAATGGGATGCAGTTGATAGCATATCTTGAATCTTTTGAGAGTTAAGTATGCTCAGCTACATTGCTCTGTCCATTTATTCTTCACAAATGAAAAAGTCAGGGGAGAGAGAGAGTGACACAGAAAGAAACAGAGACAGACAGAAATGAAGGGAGAGAGAGAGACAGAGAGAGAGACAGAGAGAGATACAGAGAGAGAGCAGAGAGAGAGACAGAGAGAGAGACACAGAGAGATACAGAGAGAGACAGTGAGATAGAGAGGGAGACAGGACAGAGTGATAGATAGGGAGACATGAAATATCATATGCCATTCCTACAGCCCTCCAGTGCCTGAGCACATGTCCCATGAGAAGAGTGACATGGAGAGGCAGATTTTACTTGGACTTCTGTCTTCCTGTGGCAGCTTCTCTTAACGTGGGCACCTGATGGTGCAGGAGTTTGATTCTAGTGTTTAAAGATACTTATTTTTCATGCAACATGGTCCCTTAGTGCAAGCCAACTGCTTCATCTGGAGCTCAACCAAAGAAGCAGAGATCTGTTCCAATAGCAAAGAAAAAAAATAGAAATCTTTGGACTTACTGAGAGATGGTATGTTGATATTGCATGTGGCACTTCCTTAGGGATTTTTTTTAATAATACGTTTAATTAGGAGCAATGTTCAACTTAAATTTTCATCTGAGAGTACAAGTTATAGGTAAGACAAAGTTTAACTGCAATTGATAAGGAAAGTGTTTTTCACACTGCTAAACTGTTTCTTTTAACTCCTGTTGATTTTATTGTTTGTATTACCATCCTCATTATACCAGATAATTTAAATTTCTAAGAGTTTGTGCAGAACTTTAAAGAATTGGGAGGCAATTTTAAGACACAAACAGATTCAAAGAGAAGTTAGATTTGGGTACTTAGGACTAATATCTTGGAAGATTAAAGAAGTAATTCCATGTGGTATGGCATCTTGTAAGGAGAAAATAGAAAAAATGAGATAACTAGCTATCAATACCAGGCATAAAAATAGCGTAATATAGATTATATAAGAATAAGTAAGTCTCAGGCAAAAAAGTACTGGAATTTATGTCTAGTATATTGTAGGACGATCTTTCATGAGTTGTGGTAGAGGCTGTAGTTCCAATCATTTAAGAATAGACATATCAACCACTTAGGAACATGTTATAGGAAATTGTCTTTGTAGCAGGAAGAAAAATCAATGAATCTAAATGACCTTGCTCAGCCAAATCACTTTAAAAGTTTTCACAAGATATCTACTACTGGAGGGTTTACTTAAAATAAAAAAGTACTTGGCAGGATGTTAAATACTAAAGAAAAGTTAATGATGATGATGATGATGATGATGATGAAAAAAACTAATGGTGATTGATGATGGTGATGATGACACCCTCACAACTTATTGCAGTTATTTGATGTGAATACATTATTACTCATTAAATATAAGCTCATTGATTTCAAGGTATATTTATATCTCTGTTTTTCCCCAATATCCATGTGAGCATCTCCATTCTCAACTATATCAATAGTATTATTTTTATCCTTATTTTATCTTTCCTAAGGAAACTGAAGCATTGAGAAAATCAGTCCGTGAAAGAGACATATAGTTGAGATATTGAGATGTCGTGTATACAATATAGCTTCAAGTAATCAGTGACACAGCTCTCATGTTGTACCACTTTTCCATGGTCAGGTAATGAATGTGCTGAGAGTATCATTGGATGGGCAACATATCATATAAATCAAGGAGGATTCAGTGTTTGTAAGATGAACTGAGATTAGGCATATGTATCATATGGTTCAGATACCGTTTTGCAGTTGGAAAGATTATTCATACAGGAGGAAATATTGTAGACAAAAAGGAATTGTCATCTTGAGAAAGGCACACACTGAAATTCATTAAAAACAGCTAGTACCGGAGGAGTGGGACCATGTGGTTTTTTGTAAACGTGGCTGAGATCAGTTGCACTAAAGGTAGAACTTACTGTGGAAGATGAGACTTGAAGTAATAAAAATAGGACCCAGGGAGAAGTATGGGAAGGATGCTGGAAAATGAGTGAATGGAGATGAGGAGATTACAAAAGGAAGTGTGGAATCAGGATCTAAAAGCCCTTTTTACAAGCTCTTCTACATGGCACATGGTGAGATGAGTTGCTGTGCCATCTACCTAGGTAGAAGTACCAAGCAGATGTTTAAATAGAAGTTCTGTAGTGGCTGTAGAAGCAGAGTCATCCAAGAAAGAAACTTCAGAGAAACATGATTGGCTGAAGAGAGACAGATGTAAATGTAAAGAGAATGTAGTATAAAGATCTGGCCTAGTCTTAAGGATGAGCAGAGAAAGAGTAGAGAATTAGGAAACTGAAAACTCTTACAAAGTCTGAGAGACTGTTGCTTATTTGATATAAGTACCCATGACTGATGAGGAAATAAATGATAGGTTTAGTTAAAAATATATATTGGGTGATAAGAAGATATATACAAATATATAATAACTGAAATATGGTAGATTCAAGGGAGAACTGAAATACTATATAGAAAGGCAAAGTTAAAAGTCTACAATATAAACACCAGAAACTTGAAAGACATGAGGTGGGATCCAGGAGGAAGGAGTAAATACATGAAGGGGAGAAGCAGGGGTAGAATGAAGTAAGGGATTCAACGTAGGGACCAGGATTATGATGGCCTCATGGTAGAGTCTTTGCCTAGCATGTATGAAGCCCTGGGTTTGATTCCTCTGTACCACATACACAGGAAAAGCTGGAAATGATGCTGTGGCTCAAGAGGCAAAGTGCTATCTTTGAGCAAAAAATGTCCAAGGAAGTGCCCAGCTCTTAAGTTCAAGCCCCAGGACTAGAAGAAAAGGAAAGAATTCAATGTTTCAATGTGTATCCTACAATAGTAAGAAAAGTGAAGGCAGATGTGGGTAAGGTAGGTGATAGATGAGAATGTTGAAAGGAATCACATTGCAAGATGCATTGTATTCATAAACTGCTTTGTTAATGGCAACTCTTTTGTATAACTTCTTAAAGATAATAAAAAATGTAAATAAAAACAAAAATAAATAAAAGTACAAAATAACCCTAGGCTTCCTTCTCATTATTCTATTTAAAGAGATTAGTGGATGCAGACTCACAGACACAGACACACAGGTGACACACACAGACACATTTTTTCTCTCTCTCTCTCTCTCTCTCTCTCTCTCTCTCTCTCTCTCTCTCTCTCTCTCTCTCACTCACACACACACACACACACACACACACACACACAGCATCATCACCTCCTTAACTAAAGATATTGTGCTGTACATCCTATTTAGGAAATAAATAATTTTGAAAACTGTATAGACGCAGAGAACCAAAGAAAATTTCAAGAGCCCATTTGGTCTATCTCTTTGCCAGAAAGGGCATTTCCTAAATCATTCGAAGAAGAAAATTGTCAATTCTATTTTTGATATATCTCCACAGATGGCGATTCCATAAGCTTCCCTGCTAATTTGTGCCAGTGTTTAATCAGCCTGACACACAAAGTTCTTCTTTACATCTAACTCAATGCTCTCTTGTTATAACTTAGAATCCATTTTCTCCTGGGAGGTAGAAATGCAAAATAATCTAAGAATTTAGGAAACTACCAAATCAAACGCTCTCAATTGTTGAAAAGGTCTGGATGATATTTTAAAAATCTATTTTCATTGGCACACAACTTCATCTTAATGAAAGAAAAGGCTATGTATTATCTATTAGTCACTGATTAAATAAATGCTCCTTTACTGGTGACAGGAATAATAATGAAGAAACATATTTAGAATTACTAAGCCAACACTTGTCAAGAAAACCAAAAAAACTCCCAGTGTAAAGATTATAATGAATGTTGGGAAAGAACTCATAAGTCCTTCACCTACAGCCATATCCATGAAGTACAAAAATCTTCAAATGCACATTAGTAGTTTATGAATAGTATAAACATTTTCTAATTACTCTCCTTCCTAAATAATGTTTTAGAACAAGAGAAACATCTATAAAAAGCTAGGTTCCAGTGGCTCACACCTGTCATCCTAGCTACTCAGGAGGTTGAGATCTGAGGATGTTGGTTCAAAGCCAAACCCGGGCACTAAAGTCCATAAAACTGTTATCTCCAATTAACCACCAGAAAATCAGAAGTGGCACTATGGCTCAAAGTGGTAGGGCATTAGCTTTAATCTGCAGTGCTCAGGGACAGCACCCAGGCCCACAGTTAAATCCCCATGACCAACAAAAGCAAAAAAAGACTTACTGAATTTTCTAAAATACTAGTTATTATCATTAATTCTATCAAAACTAGTTTTGAAAAGAGGTATCAATGCATAAAATATATTTTTTAACTTTGATTTTGGACCTATTGTGTGGATCTAACCCTTTTATTGTGTGTGCATGGGGATCATGGGGCTTAAACTCAGCCTGGGGCACTGTCCCTAAAGTTCAAGGCTATCAGCCTCCCCTTGAGCCAAGCCCTACTTCCCATTTTCTAGAGGTTAATTGAAAACAAGAGTCTCAGGTCCTTTTATGCCTGGGCTGGCTTTGAACTACGATCCTCAGGTCTCTGTCTCCTAAGTGGCTAGGATTAGAGGTGTGAGCCACTATGCCTGGATTTTTTTTGTGTGGGTGGGTCCAACCCTTTTTAATACTATATTAACCATAGTGACATAGAAAAAAATATATCAGGAACAACTTCATCAGGAGAAAATAAGTTGTGAAGCAGAATTTAAGAAACCTTCTCTGTTCTCTCCACTATTCCAACAAACACTTTTGACTATTTTCTCAGATTTATACTGTCTTGTACTACAAAGACAAAGAGACATAATGACTAGGAAGTTTGTCAAGATCGTATCTCAAAGAGGAAAGCACATAACAAATACATGTAACCCCTAACTACTCAGTTGGCTAAGACCTGAAAATCATGGTTCAGAGACTCTTATCTCCAACTAACCACTAATAAAGCTGTAAGTAAAGCTGTGGATCAAATGGTAGTGAATTAGCCTTGAGCAAAAACAAGCTCAGGGACAACGTCCAGGCCCTGAGTTCAAATCTGAGTTCACACACACACACACACACACACACACACACACACACACACACACAGAGGAGCCTTAAAATATAATCCCATGATAAATAGCAAACTTCTAATTTTTTTAGAGATCTAGAAAGAGCACCACAATTTATACTGAGAAGTCTCACTCAGATTTTGTTCTCTCTTCTCTCTCTGTCTGTCTTTTTTGTTCTCTCTCTCTCTCTCTCTCTCTCTCTCTCTCTCTCTCTCTCACACACACACACACACACACACACACACACACACACACACACACACACACGGAAAAACCTTTTTTTGCCAGTTTCATGAAGGATGAAAATGCTTTGATAATCTTTTCTTCAAACTCTAACCCCTAGGGAACACACTTTTGTATCTGTCACAGTTTTCTTATTATTGAGTTTTTGTTTTACTTACCTCACATTTTATTCTTTAGGCCCTGGTCAGAAGTTGTTTCTAACTTTGTCAGTAGAACTTGTATGTCATCCTTCAGTTGTTCCCTATACTTAACCAATTCTGGGATGAGTGGGAATAGTTCCTTTCTTGTCCTTGTTTCGTGCAGAGTTCAAGTGGAGGAAGTGGCAGGGTGAACCTTTGTTGTATTCATCTGTGGATGTCCTGTGGCTCACATGTTGGGTGGGTGATCATGTGTCAAGTGTGATCCTCAAGTAAGGGCACATGTGGCTGCCAGTATCCACCTTGCTACTGTACTCATTGATGACTTTCTGAGCTGGACCTCTGTGATCTTTCAAGTCAGTCAATGTTATAGAATGAACAGTGTGCTTCATGGATTAGGATGCTGAAGTCCTAGATAGCAGCACCTTAGAATGTGGTCACATGAGGAAGGGGCAAGGACTTCAGTGAGGTGATTAATGTACGATGATGTTGTGTGTGTGTGTGTGTGTGTGTGTGTGTGTGTGTGTGAAGGAGGGAGAGAGAGACAGAGAGACAGAGAGAGAGAGAGAGAGAGAGAGAGAGAGAGAGAGAGAGAGAGAGAGAGAGAGAGAGAGAGAGAGAGAGGGAGAGAGACTCTGATTTTAGAATCTCTCTGTAAGAAGAGACATGAGGATTGTATAGGCATAGGATATGTGGAGTCAGGCACAGGGAAAATGAGGCCATCTGCAACCAAAGAGAGTGTTCTCAGAAGAAAACACTCTGCATCCATCCTCATCTTGGACTTGTAGTTTATAGAACTTCAAGGAAAATATCATTGCTTATGGGCGTACAGTCTGTAGTATTTTGTCATGGCGTCCATCACAAACAAATACAGCCAGTATTTTGTCTCGTCATCATCTCCATTCGTATGTCCACTTTTGATTTACTTTGTACATTCATCATAACTTATTTAAATTCCACTTCTTTACCAAATGGTTTATTATGAAAAATCATAACCAGTTTAGACCCCTCATGAAAGAATTCATTAATACAAAGTACTTGGGCACTCAGATTATGAAATAGCTACAAAGTTTTAAAAAAAGATTGGTGGACAAATCAGGAAACAAAGCCACTGATGCCCCAGGATCTAGAGGGACAATGCAGCACTCTGGGCTCCCCTGGCTCAGAAATGATGAGAGCTTACCGGAAGTTAGGATCATGACTAGCAGGAGTTGGGAGTCTATAGGAAAGACAACTAGGCTGCCCCATTGTGCTCTCCAGTTTTCATCATTGTCTTTCTCTTGGAAGAACAGAGCAAACAATCACTTCATGCAGGAATCCAAGATAGGACATCTGCAAGGACTGCCCACTTACTTCCTCCACTCTCAAGGGCCACAAAAGAAGAGTAGGAACTACATATTAAATTAACAAGCAGTTAACTTGTGGTTCAATCCATTTTATCTAAATGAACGTGCTATTTCTCATTTATCAAGTTCCCTGAGGCAGTTAATACATTGTGTGAGCCATAGGGAATAAGATTCAAGAGGACCAATTGATACAATGTATTTAGGACCAATTGATACAAATGTGGAAAAGTCCAATTTAGCATCCTTTTGATTAAGGTATGAAGAGTCTGGTCATGAATCAAGTGCCTCTTAAGGAAGAAATGGAACTGAGTAATGGAACTGGTCACATTTTTAAACTATGTTGGCTACCTGAAGGCCATGGAAAGCATTGATGTCAATTACTTCTTCAGCCACAACACCCTCATAACCAAGCCACACAAGAAATGGATGCATAGGTATAACATAGCTGAAAGGTGAGGTTCAGTTTTAAGACAGAGAAGCTTATCTTACTGGGCAACAAGTTTAAAACTTTATAACAGCTAGAAGAGATATATTAAATTTTAGGTTAGAATGATAATCCTACAGATGAAAGAATATATAACAATATGATATAAAACATGTTCTCTATATATTTATAAGTATACATATATGCATAACACATACAAGCTGACTTACATTTAAACCTAAAACAATGCACAATGGAAGTTTCTTACATTATTGGGCAAACCAATTCTACTTGGGTAATGAGATTCAGGAAACTGGTGCTATCAAAATAAAATAGTTTAGAGGGAAAAGAAAACATTAAAGGATTCTAATTTGAGAAATGTGGAGTGCCCCTGTGAAAAACAGTTACAAAACAAGAAGCTCCAGGAAGAATCAAGTTTCAATCCTTGTTCTCTGACTCATTAGCCTTATGGCTGCAAGTTTATTCTTTGCACAAGAACGTGCATCTCACTTTTCTTATCTGGAAAATGAGGATGGTAATAGCATTTTCTATGAGTGAAAAAGCATTTGTGAGGATCACATGGAAAAGATGTCTAACCAGACAGCACTGAGAGATGTGATATCTCCAGTGGAGCTTGTAGGGGAGAAAGAGGTACAGGAGGCAAACCTTATGTTGGTACCAGAGTTTCCTCAAGACTAGCTTTGCAGAGAAAACATTTACAGAAACAATATGTGAGCTATCTTTGCAAGGTGAGGACTTTGTGGTGTTTTCAGACTTGGAGGCAAAAAGGGAGACTAATTCTCCCTTATTTCCTTCCAAACGACCTTTCAAGGTCTTCCCTAGCCTTTACTTCCACAAGGCACCTAATTGCCCTTTCTGGCAGCACCTAGAGAAGTGTTATTCCCAATCTTCCAGGCTGCTCTGAAAGGAAAATGCCCTTGTTCTCAGAGACTTAACACCCGGCCCTGTGAACATGAGCAAGATTATTCTCTCCCAGCAGCTCTTTTCACATGTGATAAGCTTGGCAAGTTGCCCTGGTAAGTGTCAAGCCCTGAATGTTTTTGTTTTTGCCCTGGTGGTCCTGAGGAGTTACTGGAATACTTCTGGGGATCTGTTTTGCATCAGACTCTTGGCGGATAGTGACATTGAGAAGAAACAGGTAGAGACAGAAAGGGGCTCTGGACTTCATCGCAGTTAATTCTAATAGCAGACTCCTTGTCTGCTCTGGCGGCCTTAAAACTTCCTTGGCTCCTTCCCTTTATGTTTCTCAAGGCAACAGTGTGTGTGTGTGTGTGTGTGTGTGTGTGTGTGTGTGTGTGTGTGTGTGTGTGTGTGTTCTCCTTTTACTCTCCAGAGAGACTTGTCAAAACTCCTTATCGCTTGATGAATGAAAGGAATTTCTCTTGGGCTGGTAGGGCCTGGTTAATGCAGCCCTGCTTAGCACCAGTAGGTCACCGAGTTAAGGAAGCACTAACAAGGCAAAGTGCACTGAAATATCACAATTGCTGTTGTGCCAAGAAGTGTCATCTGCAAGCATTTTCCTCCAGGATGGGGAAGGTAGGGAGGGAGGACAAGAAGAGCAATCTTGAGGTCATTTACTTTGACAGGGGGAGAGGCACCCGGTACCAGTTAGCAGTGTCTTTGTCACTTGTAACATTTATTACACTTTGATATTTGAAAATATGTTGAGAGGGTTCACTGTATTTTTTTTAGAGTTGGGTTGGAATCTATGCTACATTTTTTTCATTTCCTTTTCTTTAAACTTCAACCATCTGAAACCATTTTCTAATTCAGAGGAGATTGGTATAATAGAGTAGAAAGGAACTCTATCCATTAGTATAAATGATCGATGAAGCCCAGTTAAGATTTTACTTCCCTTTGTGCTTTGTTCACACAGCGACTTGCATAATTGCATAAGGGGAACAAGAAGCAATTCTCCTTTCAGACACCTCGAGTGACCATCAACACTGCCCATAGATAGTAAAGAGACAAACTGTGAAGGAAAGAAAGGAGGCTATCCTAGTTTCATGGGCTGAGGTAGGAATTGGGAGAAGGTAAGTGGACAATGACAGGTGGTTATACATTAATTACCCAAGATTTATGTTTGTTACATATGTACCATTCGTTTTCTAAGTACTTGAGGATCAAGAATGTTCAGCTTCCTTTTGAAATCTCTTGGGAATGTGGTATGAGTAAGAGCACTTTGAAGACAGGATGCCTGTGTTTCAATCTACACTTTATGCTGGGAACCAGTGGCTCATACCTGTAATCCTAACTACTCAAGAGTTTGAGATATGGAGGCTTTCAGTTCAAAGCCATCTCAAGGATACATGTCTTTGAGACTCCATCCCCAAAATGAACAGCAAAAGGCCAGCTGAAGGTATGGATTATATGGCAGAGTATAAGCTGAGCAAACTAGTGTAAGCCATGATACCATCATAAACAAATAATTACTGATAGGTAGATGATAGATACATAGATACTTAGATAAGTAGAAGGATAATAGGAAGATAGAAAGATAGAATTATCTCTATATAAACAACTTAAACACATTAAGTCACTTGTAAACACTACATTCTCATCTGCAAAATAAATATGGGAATAATATCTACTTTTTATTGTCTATGTAGAGTTTTATAATTGTAACTTTAAATTTGTTCCAATGCAATGACCATTACCCATTTATAGGAGAAATTGCAACACATATATCTCAAGCTACAAGGAAATATATATATATATACATTTATTTAAAAAATTAAAAAAGACCTTTTAATAACATATCATTTTAGCATACATAAAGCTCATCCATTTTTTCCCCTCCTCAGGAAACAGAAAGGTCTTTGCAAGGTTTCTGTTAATTCAGTCTTTAAAACTAGACATTTAATTTTTCCTAGTCGTTGGGCTTGAACTCCGGGCCTGAGCACTGTCTCTGGGCTTTCTCGAGGCTCGAATTCTACCACTTGAACTACAGCACCACTTTCAGCTTTTTGTATGTTTGTGGTACCAAGGAATTGAACCCAGGTTTTTGTGCATGCTAGGCAAGCACTCACCACTAGGCCAAACTCCTGGCCCTAAAACTAGACATTTTCATTCCCTGGTTTTGCTGTCTGATACAAAGAAGGGAGGGAATAGCATTGCATTTTTTTTTGCATTTGCTACATGGTACCACAGGCTAGTCATGAGATTAGCAAATTGGATACATCGGTGAGAGACAGCCTAATAAATATCTTAGCAAAGTTATTTGTGGTTGCTTGTCCCCTATTTTGTTGCCTCCTGCCTCATATTCTGAGGGATTACCTTGCTAAAGTAAAAAAAAAAATTCTCCTTTTCCTTCTGATAATTTGTTTTTCTCCTTTCTATCAATTCCTTTAAGTCCTAAACAACTTGCCTATTACCCTTTGGGTTACTATAAAAACACTTCAACATGCATCTTTGCCTATGACTGCAATATTAGTTCACATTTTAGCATCTCCCTGTACTTCTGTTGCATTCTGATTTTGTGCTCGAACAGCTACATCTGGGATGTTAGGAATCTATTCCCTCCCCACCTCCTGTTATCCAGTTTATCATTTAGTGTTTTGAGGGTCAAAGAACTCAAGACATACCATGTAATTCAGAGCTTGGTAAATGACCCTATTGAATTCAGGAGGATCAAAGAAGATAATTCTTAGATGCATAGTGCTCATGATGTTTATCCTGAAATAAACCTTGCAGATGCCTTTTGGCCACCTCAGTAGGTGAACTAGGAAACTGAACTCTAAAGAGAGTAAGAGTCTGACAAAGGTTGTAGATAAAAGTTATTTATGCTCTTTAAAGTTATTTATGCTCTTTAAGTTCTCATTTGAGATAAAACAGACTATTTTTTTAACAAGGAAGTGAATAAGAGGAAAATGCGAAAATTTAGAAGCCATATGGCTTGGATAGAAAAAAATGTAGGGGAATTTATGGAAATAGTGGAATAGAGGCATAAGAGACTGGAGCAATGAATGATACTTAAAGAAATTTACCAGCAAAACATTAAGGAGCTAATGAAAAGCTAAGAGTCTAATGGAGTAACCACTGGGAACTGGAAGGCTTATATTTATAGATTATATAATATGAACAGTTTGGAAGCCAAAGATCAAGAAATATCTCTAGGCATAAGGAAGGGATAGCTTAAGAGAAAAGATCAAGAAGGATAGTTTGAAACCAATTTGGGTGAAATTTGGATCAAATAATATCCACAAGTAAGACTCTGGCAACTTTAAGGTCTTGTCAACAATATTGACAGGTACTAAGTTTTGTAAGATATACCTATTTCTATTATGTGTAGAAATTAATTATGCATCCAGTCACCTATGTGGCTGGTAGATCTTCTCAAGAGTAAGACTTGTGATAAAACATCGTGAAAATATTCCAAAACTATTATTAGAGCCCTAATATGTTACAAAGTACTATGAGTATCTAAAAGTAAATAAAGCTGGGTGAATTTACAAAGTCACATATTCTTTACAGACTTTAACAATATGTACCTTATAAAAATATTTCTCAGAGTGTAGAGCTTACATTTCTCTCAACATTGTCATTTTAAGGATTTGGAGTTAAAGTTCAGGTTATTATATAGATAAGAGTTCTAATTACTTACTAGACACTTCATTTTACAAATAAAGCACAAAGGAGATCACTGTAACAAATAACATAGTATCACTCTACATTGCAGGAATAAAAAGTGATTAACAAAGAATGTCATCTATTATAACCATGTTAAAATTTTTTGTATCACATCAGGAAAACAAGGAAAAAAAGACCAGAGATATGAAGATGAATTATTCAGATCTACCAAGTGTCATTCAAGCTGTTCTGTTTTGAAGATTCACTCATTAATTTATTCCTTTAAATAATCTTATTAAATAGCTACAAGATACTTGATTGTGCAAAATAGCAGGGCAATGTGTTTAATCTTAAAAGAACTAGAAATCTTACAGTAAAAACTTTTCACATAAATATAAGTTGCTGCAATGCTTGCAGTTAGTACAAAGGAAGAAGGAATGTGAGGAAGTGATGCTTCAAGTAGGATCAATGAGAAGACTCAAATATTTTTCAGTCACAAAGCTGCAAAAGGTCATTGTGGATTACAGCATATACAAAGTCATAAGGGCACTGAACTGTAGTGTATTTCAAACTAGTATATGAAAGGTTAATATGAGAGAGATTAAATTATGTAGACTTTTATTAGATTGTATATGAAAACACACATATACAGACTTCATAGAAAAAATAGGTTAAAAATAGAGAAAAACTAGGTAATTCACAGATAAGAGAAGACAAAGATTTTTCCTAAAGCACATGAAAAGCTGCCTAGTTGACTTTCTGACCCCACAAAACCAAAATTAGATGTAATTTCAGTGTTACCAGTTTGACAAAATATTAAATGCTTGATAACAACAGATTAAGTCAAGATAGAATGGTAGGATTCTCATATAGTGCTGTGAAATAAAAGTTATTTGGAGTTCAATGTGGCACTATCTAGCAAATACTTCCTTCTTTTATCTCATCCACTTTTTCCCTTAAGTTAGAATACAATAAACTCTAGTTAATATAGATCATAGTATTTATGTGAAGCTGAAAAGCTAACAGAAAGAAAGAACCATAAATAATATCAAGGGAAATGATAGGTACAGCACTTGTCGGTAATCCTAGGTATTTGGGAGTGGAGATGAGAAGACTTTTTAAGGACAACCTGGGCAAATGTTAGTGAGACCCTCATCTCAACCAATAAGTGAGGCATTCTGTAACCCAGACTTCAGTAGGAGAATCATGGTTCAAAGCTGGCCCTGAGCAAAAAAAACAAAACAAAACAACTCCCCTCCCCCCCAAAAAACAACCAAATAAAAACTAAAACAAACAACCACAACACCCTGTGAAACTTTATCTGGAAAATAACTAAAGCAAAAAGAGCTGGTTGCCTCACTTGATGAGTATTTATCTAGGATTTATCTAGGACCTTTATGAGGCCCTTAGTTCAAACCCTAGGAGTTCTAGAGACAGAGAACATAATTGAGCAAAGATAAATAAACCAAGCCTGTGAATATCAATGTAATTAAAGCTTTAAAATGTAACAGTAACCAAAAACAAAGTTCCACATTGATGATCCATAGATAGTGTCAAAAGATATAAAACAATATTTAAAAATAATAAAAAAACGTGTATTGCTGAATCTGATAAATGCCAGACTTGTGACCTTGTAATTTCTGTGAAACTTTCTCAAAAAATATGAATCATGGCAGGCATCTCTAACCCTATGATAATAAATGGTCTATCACAATTTTCTACATATGACATAATACAGAATCACAATTGTCAATTTTTTAGGAAGCCCAAGAATCATTCAAAGAAAGCTTCCCCCTCCCCCCCACCCCAGCCAAACTATGAGATTTGCAAGAGTCCTACAATTAGAAGAAATCAAAGGGTTGAATTTGTCATGGAGATGGTATAATGTTCTTTTTCGCTTAACTTTTTCTTCTTTTACTTTCTCTTTTCCTTGTTTTGTTATTCTTTTCACTTTCCTTCTTCCCTCCCTCCCTCCCTCCCTCCCTCCCTCCCTCCCTCCCTCCCTCCCTCCCTCCCTCCCTCCCTTCCTTCCTTCCTTCCTTCCTTCCTTCCTTCCTTCCTTCCTTCTTTCCTTCCTTCCTTCCTTCCGTCCTTTTTTGTGGTCATGGGCTTTGAATTCTGGGTGCTGTCCCTGAGCACTTCAGCTCAAGACTAGAGCTCTACCGTAATGCCAATTCCAGTTTTCTGGTGGTTAATTGGGGTAAGAGTTTCATTATATCCATGCTGTCTAGGAACTGAGATTTTCAGATCTCAGGTTCTTGAAGAGTTAGGATTACAAGAGAGAGCCACCAGTGCCCAGTTTATTAATTTTTAAGTGCTGGAGATCAAATTCAAGACAAGTACTTTCCATGTAACTATCTTCAGCATTGATTCTGATAACATGAACTTATCTCAAGACCAATTGGCATATATATACATATATATTCATGTATGGATCAGTGTTTGGAAGATATTTTAACAGGGTAAGTGACTCCCAGAGGTTAAGAATAGCTTGATGTTTATTATATTTTGTGACTGTGAAACACACAGAAAAAGAGAAAAGAGAATAGAAGCAAAACAGAGAAAGAGGAATCAATGGACAGTAAATAACCTCTATGATCTAGTCTCCAATAGACTATTTATTGGTGAGGGGCTGTAAGGTCTTGGAAGAATAAGTGGAAAAGAAACACTTCTCTAGACAATCTTGTAAAATGCAAACTTGTGCAAAGACATAATGAATGAAAGAATCCTCTCTGATTCTCAAACACGCATGGTAAAATTCTAGCAGATTATACTGAGTAGGATAGAAGTTGCCCCAGAGAATGAGTGATCTCAAATTCCAATCTTAAGTTCCCTGACTTTTAGGAAAAATGGTGACATCCCAATAAATAGTTGTGCAGATTAAATGAGGTAATCTTTATAGAACATTTAGTATTGTGCCTGTCTTTATAGTAAGACTTCTATAATGTTACCTACTAATTGTATGAATTTAGACAAGTTACATAAACACTACCTAATGCAGTACTTATTTTACGGGATTGTTGTGAAAATTAAACAAATTTAAGTATGGTTGGAAAGTAATAAGCATTCAGTAAATATTATGCATATGTAATCATCATTTTACATTTAGCTATAAATATCATTATAGTAATTAAATATGATGGATTTTTTAATCATTACCCAAAGAAGGTAACATTATATTAAAAAAATAATTAATAGTATGAGGCCTTACTGGAAATACTATAAAAAAAATCTCAAAAAAAATCTGTTAAATTTGTTTTTCTTGAGGTTTACCTCAAGTCTGTACCACAGTGGAAATGATCAAACCGAAAACTATTGTGAACATTCCAGCAATGTGAATGTGTGAATGTTTCATCAGAACAAAATGACACTGGGACCTACTGAATGTGGCTGAACAATAGCACTGATGATGAAATAGAGCCACAAAGCAAAGCAGAAGAACGGTCACTGGGAGACTTTGATTTTTGTTAATCAGTCTATAAAGAACTCTGAGAGTCATATCTGTCTAAGCTCACCGAACCCAGCCAAGATTGCTTGGAGCAATGCCTTAATTACATTCTGATTAGAAAGGCATTGCTTAGAAACAGACTCCAAATTAAGTCATTTTTGTTCTTCGGCAAGTTCTCTAGTACTGTGTATACAATGTGTATAAACCATGAAAGAAGAGATAGTCTTTCTTATCTTTCTTGTCTTACTAAAGGAGAAAGTTCTTTTTCAAACAAGATAATATATGTTGAATGAAAGTTAGAATTGGCAGACACACAGCTTCTCTGAGGCCTGCCAGGATCAAAATTGGGTGTCATAGGCAAATATACTTTCCACCAGTACCAGATCTCTGACAAGATCAGTGCTGTAGCCAAGGTGATAAAAGTCTAGTTTTGTCTGCCTGGCTTAAATTTTCATTCAATCTTTAGAGCTCAATTTTCGGAGAAATTAGACATATAGGCATGAGCCTTGGTGCCTGGCTAATGTCTAAAACTTCTTCGATATTTTGTCTTCAATATGTTTCTCTTTCTTTTTAAAAGCCTTTGTGGTGCTGGGTTTTGAACTCAGCACTGCAAGCTTGCTTGGCATGGGTGCTAGTGCTGAGCCAGACTTTAAGCCCTGCCAATATGTTTCTATGTTTCTCTTGATCATGATCTCAGCTGGGTACTTACTTTGCCATTTTAACTTCCTAATGTTCTGATTCTGACAAGCACAGCAAAGTGTTCAGGCCAAAAATCAGTCATGCTTAGTCATTTTATTGAGTACAAAACTTCTTAATTACATGATACATTACATTGTCTCTATTTACAAAACATATTCCTAATCAAACCACCTTTGTTCTCCTTCATGTCTTTAGCTCTTTCAGCAACTTAAAAACAATGACAACATATTAATGAGGCTTATATTTCATTTAACTCTCCTGAAATTTCCTATAGTAACCTACGTAATCCATCCAAAACAGAACCCTAAATTCCCTTGTTTCTCAAATAATTTTGTTCCTGCAAAGCACGGCCCAAAATTATCACTATAAGTATGTATTTACCGTAAGGTGGACCTTGACTCTTTCTCTGCTGTCTTGGCTATTCATATGTAAGAAAGAGTGGAAAAGAAAAACCACTATAGTTATTACTATTATGTATCTATCTAT